>NC_143259.1:23376036-23679066 GCF_984573655.1 Nuphar pumila | reverse complement strand
GATTCCCACGCTAAAGCAGGGACATCAAGGAGAAAGTGAATTACACTGTTCTTTATTTTCTTTTATCTGGTTATTAATTCATTTCTTTTACGTTTGCAAATTTACATGCCGAATTAATAACATAAGCTTGCACATCAGCATGCTAAGCTTTTCATGGGACCACCGCCCATGACAACATAGAACAGTGTGGTAAAACAACAAATCTCACATTTGATTTGTTGAAATGCATCAAAATAATTAAAACGGAGAACAACTAGTTCTCGAGGCTCACCCAGCCCCTGATGATCCAATTTGATCATCACAATACTCATAAGCATAAATCCTCAATCACATGCCACTATGCATTCTTTTCACATGCTTTCCAATGCGCATTCATGTATGCAAGTTGTGCATGAATCAATAATTTCATAAGCATAAGCATAAATTCACACCCCCACATTAAATGCATGTTTTCATGACATGCACGTACTCATGTCAAATGCAATAGTTCATTCATGAATCAATCCAATTAAAACATACGAACAACCATGCAGTTTTGATCTAAATTCCATATGTGTATATGCACAAGTACACTCACAACAATAATTTCGAACAAGGATTATTTATCAAGTTTAAGCACCTAAGGAAACATCACCCTGAATAGGCATAACATAACCAATAGGCATATGGAACATACATAAAAACTTAATTCTATATAAGGCAGGATTTGAACTCATAACCACACATGTACATGACAAACATGTTACCTACTTAGCTAAATGCACACTCTATGAGTCAAATTGTGGATTTAAAATAACATCTAGTTTATATAAGGTTTTTCTTGAAATTGGCTATTCAAGCTTTGCCGACTTAATTGACTAGGGTTAAACCCAATTTCATTATCCAGAGACATGTGGTCAACCCAGCATAATGGTCCGTGAAAAAGTCAATCCAACTAAATAATGAATAGTATCTGAGTTTGCACGAGTACCAATCAGACTAACTGCATGACATGATTTATAACAATCTGCAGCTTAACTGCCAATAGATAATAAACGCTCAACAATATTACTATGATGTTGGCTGAACCCAGCATTATATGATGTTGTAGCTTAGAAAATCTTTTGAACTAATAATTCTACAGACAGCTAAAAGAAATAAAAAGACCTCAAGATGCAAATCTGCAGCTATAACACCAGACCAACCAACTGATCAGAATCATCAGATGCACATGCAGTTCATAGTTGTAATTCAGCAGAAAGCATATTTTTTTTTTTTTGAAAGGGTTACCTGATTTTCTACATGTAATAGTATCAGTCACGTATATTTACTTAAACAGAATTCACACCAGTCCATCTACATACATCTTACAGAAATGGGTTTCACGATCACATGAAGAATCGGTAGATGCTGCTAGATTAAACATACTAACTCTGAATTTTTCATTGATAAACTTCTCATGACAATAGGGTGTAAATATGTGTATATTCTTTCCACTCACCGGACTGTGAGACATCACCAAAACTGGTAATGAATGGGTCCAATTCATACTAATGGATTATGATATATGTATAAGTACACACACACACACACACACACACATATATATATATATATGTATATATATATATATATGTATATATATATATATATATATTCCAAACGGACCCATGTATCTCGTACATGGTCTGTTCCAGGTGTGTTGTACAAGACCAGATTTATACCGGTATATTCACTTATGGTAAATCATATCTATGCATACATAAGGCTCTTATGCATCTACGTGTGCTGTGAACATAGGCCAGAACAGAATGTGTGTTTCAAAATAACAAAAATGTGCACAGAAATTTTGTTCTCTATCTACATGCATAAAAGGTCAACATGTTTATCTTTTAAACTTAAGACTAATGAAGGCACAATTCCCATCTTACACACGTTTTTCCCTAAATCAACAGATTCAATGTACTATACCCATAAACCACCATAAATCTATTGATTCCTCATAGGTCAAGCATAAAAGAAATTCAGATTTTTATGGATTCCTTAAAAACAATACCTAAATCGTATTTAGGTTCTTTTTTCCCATTCGAGCCAAAAGAAAAACCCGTACCTTGTTGAAGATTTCTCCGACGGTCTTTCCGGCAAATCGAAGGCTGCCGTGGCGGAAACAACGAGCTAGCTGGAGTCGCCCCTTCCCTGCTACCGTGACAGGGAGTGTGGCTATTTATAGCCGCGGCCCTCGGTGGTTGTGGGTGGCCAAAGCTCGCCGGCGACCTCCACCACTCCGATGCACGCCCCCACGAGAGAGAGAGAGAGAGACGAGGGAAGGGAGAAACGAGAAAGATGAGGGAAGAGGGTGAGACCCCCTCTTCCACCTCCCTTTATATTGCCGAAACCCCCCTCTTCCGAGAGGCGCGGGGTTCGGTTACGCCAGCCGAGCCCCCCCTTCCTTTCTGGAAATGGCAGGAATCGTGCCCTAGGCACGATTCTTGCTCCTTCCTCCTTTTAAAACAAGAGCAGCCCGATGTAGGGTTTTAAAAAACCCTATCGGGTTATGGATCCGGGTCGGGTTCGACCCGGGTCCAAGAGCTTCTTACCTTTTAAACTTAAATTCTTTTTTTTTTCTTTAACGAGAGGGCCGGGTCCGGGTCTGTGACCTGCGGCTCGGGATCCAAACCTGACCGGACCCTTGCCTTCCACTAGGTCATCCATGGATTGGATCCAAATGGATCCAATCGTGGATCCCCTAAAAATTCTCATATAATATATATTTTTATATATTTTTAATCAGGTATACGAATATATAGGGTATTTTACCTATATCCAAATGGATCCTATCTGGGTATTGGATCCGAAATGTGGATCCCACGCCCATACATACATTATATACGTAGTTATCTCTTAAATAATTCGCCAAATTGAAAATTTTTGCACTTATGTAATTACATATATGTTTTATGAGATAAATACATATATAAAGACCCCTTTATGGACCCCGGATCTGCGACTTGGATCCCGGGCCCAAATCACATTGTTAAGAAATATATATCATAATATATTTAAATAAAAACCTAAAAATTAAGGTTATTACAATGAGATTCCTGGATCACTTTGAAAAGGAAGATGTGACTTCAAAAGACGCTAGCATGGCTACTGTTATAAGCTTGGGTGCGCATCTATGTCATGGATGCACTATGATCGGTAAGGCTAAGGCCAGCAGTGGAGAGTAACCTTCCTATGGTTGCTACTCACTTGGGGTCTTGGATGCTAGCAGCACGATGCCACCATGCCGTGCTCCTCTGCTAATTTGTATCTCTCTCTCTCACCCTCAAATTTAATTGGGTGCAAACAAGACTGCGAGTGCAAGTTTTGAATTCCCATTACCAGACCAAGTTGGATTTGAAGCCCATCATGTAGATCTCCATCTTGAAAATCTAACCGTCCATATTTGTCAAAATCTTATGTCCATTTTTCTTTTCTTGAGCGCGTGACTCCCATATTCATCCTTGATGATACAGGGTGAGGTTGTGGGCTCGTCCATTTTGCTTGAGAGCTGTAGCTAACGTAGTCACTCCTAATTTAACAAAGCATATGTGTGTGTGTGTGTGTGTGTGTGTCACACCATCGGGTGCATCACTATTAAGAATCGTCTTGTGAAGAATAAATATGTTTTTTTTGCCATTCTTTGGCCCCCATCTGGAACTGATGGATTTCAGTGCTCCTTTCATGCGTTTCTTCATGTGATTTTTGCCAAGTTATCCAGCTTATTACCATGCCGAACCTGTTAAACTAGACTATATAGTTACGGTTAATCTAAACTAAATAGTTATGGGAGTTTGACATACTTGGTTGTATGGCATGCTCGAAAACAGGGTCACTGTCATCCAAAAGTGGTAGACGCTTTGATTGAACAAGCAAAGAGACTGACTTTGAGTTCGAGAGCATTTTACAATGACAAATTTCCTCTTCTGGCCGAGCGTCTTTCAAGTACTCTGGGGTATGACATGATTCTGCCAATGAATACTGGAGCTGAAGGTGTGGAGACAGCATTAAAGTTGGCTAGGAAATGGGGTTATGAAAAGAAAAAAATTCCAGACAATGAGGTAAATGGAAATTCTCCTGATGGTATCTTCTAGATTTTGTTTTCTTTCCATATTTTATCTAGATATATTTGAAGAATCTCTTATGCTTATTAGAACAGTAAAACATTCTAATACATTATTGGTGAGCACTAACAAATAATCTGAATCAAGTTTTTGGATTGGAACGGTTTGCCAAATTTGAATTCAATCATATTATTTCTGCTATTGCTTTCAAAGTGTCTGTGAGAACTAGAAAAAGTTATGTCCTTGACTTAGGGATGTAATCGTATCCCGGCAGGTTTCCTCGGCATCAGTCAGGGCAACCTAGGATCCATATTCCATAAGAAACTTTGGTTACTTGAGTCTTAGGTTGGATCCTGGAGCCACCATTTGAAAATATGGTAATCACATTACCAGTTATGAGTGCATGCATGCGCTATTTGTTCTTGTATGTTACTCATGCATGCATGCATTTATTTTTCTATTTCTGTTAATTCTTCATTTTAGGTGACAGTCAGATTGAAGCAGTCTTTCAACTGACACACATCGTTTAATTTCACTGCTATTATTATTTCAAATTCTATCATATAAATGAGTTTGAGGAGCATCCTAAGTCACACGGACTCGGCTAAAAGGTCGATGCACCCGCGTCGACACGCCCCGACACGGATGCGGCTTTGGACACGGGGCGGACACGGTCAATGCACCGGGGCCGAGTCCATCCACATTTTGGACTCGGTCAATTTTGACCGAGTCTATTTTTGTCCATTTATTTTGGTAAGCTTGTGTTGTTACTTCAATAGAATTACTTTTTTATTTTTGCTTTAAAATTTACAATCTTATTATTGTTATATATATATATATAGCCGTGTCTCCGTGTACAAAATTTTTTATTGTGTTGTTACTTCAATAGAATTACTTTTTTATTTTTGCTTTAAAATTTACAATCTTATTATATATATATATATATATATATATATATATATATATATATATATATATATATATATATATATATATATATATAGCCGTGTCTCCGTGTCCAAAATTTTTGAAATTGCTCCGCACCCGTGTCGCACCCGTACCCGTACCCACATCCATGTGACATAGGGAACATCGTATTTGCATAAAGTTATCTCAACCAATGGTGGCATTCATTTAGTAAAGGTTTGGACTTGAAGAACCTAGGACTTATAGGATTTGCCTCAGGTGTGGTCCAGTGCCAGTCACAGACTTGGTGGTTTTGAACTTATCAAGTCTTTCAATGTTAATCAGAGTTCATATGCTAGATGCGTCCTATTGTTGAACTCTTTTGTTGTGCAGCACATATATTTGACATGGAGAGTTGTATATATTTGGGATGAATTTTTTGAGTCCCTCTTTGTTATTGAGTGGCGACTCGTTGCAGCATGAAACCTAGAACAGATTCAATGATTATCAAAATGTGTTACCTACATTATTGTGATACAACAATTTGAGTACTTAGATTAAAAGATTCTCGGATATTCTCACACGGATAGGATTGTTGCGTTGGAGCACCTTAAATCTCTTTTTTTGCAGGCTATCATTGTTTCTTGTTGTGGATGCTTTCATGGCCGTACCTTAGGTGTAATTTCTATGAGCTGCGACAATGAAGCAACTCGTGGTTTTGGTCCCATGTTGCCTGGTCATGTTAAAGTCAAATTTGGAGATGCAGATGAACTTGAGCAGATCTTTAAAGGTTTGCAGGAGTGAATAAATATAATGATCCGTATACTTTAATGCATCTGCTATGAACTGATGTTTGTCATGCCATCACTCCAACTTGTTGGTTTTGCTAACTTGTAGCTCAGGGAGAACAGATTGCTGGATTCCTTTTTGAACCTATTCAAGGAGAGGCAGGGGTATGTACAATTGAGATATTATCTTGCAATATAACTTATCAGACTGTATTCACATTTGAAAAATTGTCCTCTGCAATATCTTTATGCAAATTGAAAGCTAATGAACTCCATCTTGTGCATAAGCAAAGTATCTCAAGCACATTTTATAGCTTTATGCAGCTTAGCTTAAATCTAACATGCATGAGGCATCTGATACACTAGCTGAATTGATAGAGTTTCACTATATTTGCCTGCATGTTTGCAATGGAAGTGATAAGTTGTAACATGATGTTCCACTTATTTTCATGTGCCTTGCCTAAGAAAGCTAGTAATCGCTTTGGCATTTGCCTCATTTCCTATCATATACATTGTGAATGAATATTGGTAAATTAGTCTTCTCATGTGTTTGTTAAACTTTTCTGATATGCTGTGCAAGTCAAGCATGTTGTGTGCTATGTAAGTCGCCATGATTATTTCAAAGCCAATCAAGCAGATTGATGCTATAGAGATGCTATCTTATTTGCCATGCAATGGCCAGAATCCTGGCTGGTATATATGAAGAGTTTTTTTTTTCCCATAATTTCCTCTACCTTATGGACACCCAAAAGCATCCCTTATTTGATTTTCCAAAATCATTTTTACATTTCAAAATGTTGAGACCTAATGTTAGACTTCTGGAGGAGATGTTCATTTATCCGACACTTCTGGACACCGACACTACTAGACGCTTCGCTTTTTAAATGTAGAAGTGTGTAAAAAAAAGACACTTGATCTTGCATGTCTGACATACTTGGGTGTCTTAAACATGAAGTGTTTGATGTCTGACACTTCATGCCTACCTTAATTAAATTTTATTTTCTCTCATTTTGTGTCGAAGAGTCAAACCTAGTCAGGAACTATGCCCATCAACAGCCCCTGTTAAGAGTGGACTTTCCTCTCTTTTCACAATTCTGATGCATATTAAACTCTTCAGTGCCACATATAAGGGAGGGGAATCGAGATTGCCTACCTCTATTTTTTTTAAATAGTTTTTTTATTCTTTACATATTTCTTTTTTTCTCTCGCTTTATATATATATATATAATATATATATATATATATGGATTAATCTAACATTAAACTAGTTGTGTTTAACATTAGATGGATTAAACCTTATAAAAATAACTAAAATACCCTTAAAAATGATACTTTTAGAAATGCATGGCTACTTTTTTGGGCATTATTGGTCTTTTGAACTTAAAGGGAATTGAAAAGTCAAATACCTTTTCCAAAAAAGTAACCTTATGAATCCATCAAATTTACCCCTTTGGCCTAAAAAAGTAACCATATATTTTCAAAAATGTCACTTTTAAAGATATTTTAGTTATTTTAATATGGTTGAATTCATCTAATATTAAACATAACTAGTTTAATGTTACATAACCCTATATCAGTGTTGTGAAAAGCGTTAAGGCGTAGCGAGGCCCTCCACCAAAATCTGAGGCGAGGCGTAAGCCTCGAGGCGTAAGTCTCGAGGCGTAAAGCGTAAGCCTCATTTTTTTTAACTTAAAAAAACTATAAAAATATCTAAAATTATAAATAAATAAAAAATGCTTTATTGATTAAGCAACAACCAACAAGAAATAAAAAATCTTAAATAAATACTGAAAAAATATGAGATTAACATGTAAAAGTAACATTAATGCAACAATTTGATCTATGTAAGTATCTAAGAAATAAAATATGAGAATTCATTTAATAAAAAATTAACATTAACAACAAAATGCATATTAACCTTAACAACATCATGTCATAATTAAAAAATGAATGTTAGCATTAACAACCAAATGTTAATATATTTGTCCAAAACTCTTCAAAATGAGAGTGTTAACATTCACAATTATAAATGAAAGACTCCAAAAAACATATAAATGACCATATCTCTATGATATGAATTAGGACCTAGGCTCTTCTTGTGTCTCGTCATCATCAATATTTAAGCCTTCAATGTCATCATCTGAGGAATCCATATAAATAGGTTTTCCTTCATCTTTATTCTTTGTCTCTTCATCGTCTGCACTTGCTTCCTCCACACATTCTCGATCACTTCTTTTGCTTTTCTTTTTCCTTCAATAAAAAATCATGTATTAAATACTTATTTAATGTAATTAAAAAAATATATTTATATTTCATAGCAAGGTAAAAGAAATATAGCTTTAGCTCGATCTCTTGAAGACCTTTTTTGCCTAGAACCACTTTGTGAATCATGAGGTGAAGTGACTTTTTCAATATGCACATGCTCAATGGCATTTATGTCGAAGTTCGAATCCAACCATGAATCCTCCAACCAATTGGGATCACTAGGCAACACTGGATCTTCCTTCTCCATAATTCACTCATCGTCCGAGTCTATATGATCTAGACATATAGGGTCTTGGTATCCCTCCTCCTCATATTTCTCTCTCTTAATTTCATATCGTACATGTTAAGAGAAGTTGACTACTTTAGTCAACTTAGAATTTATTTATTCTTAAGGTTGGATTTGATATTTTATAAATAATGAAGGACCCAAATGTAAATTTATTCTTTTGGCTAATCTCTATTTAAACTAAAGGAGATTAGACCTAATATGATTTTGATGTCCTTCCCTCTCTCTCGTTTCTTATTCTTCTATTCACGCTTGCTGACTACATGGTATCAGAGCCATCGACCTAGGGAGTGTGACTTCGGGTTCTGCACCAAAGCTCACATGAAGGTCATCAGATTCGAGGTGTGCCTGTTTTAATTTTTTTTTGAGGAACCATGTGGAGTTGATCTGATAACTGATCTGTAGTTTGACAGGAGTCATGACTCAGATCTGTAATCCGATCTAAATGTCGTGATGAGGCCATGTGTTTCTGTCGACCAGATCTGGTGGGTACAGGTCTGGGTGTTGGGATGATGCCGTGAAGTGGGTGACAGTCAAATCTGGTAGTTGCTGGTGTTGAGTGTCAAGGGTGAATATCAAATACAACATATGGTCGTGGATCTGCATTCTAATTTTTTTATCTGATCTGATCATACGTTCTGGATTGTTCAGATCTGATCACAGATCTGGGTGTCATGGTGTAGATCAATCATCGTCGTGGATCTGCATATCATGGAGCAAATCGTAAGTTTTGGAAGAGCTCAGATCTGATCTCTTAGTGGATCGAGAGTGTAGATCTGAACAACTATAGTGATGGTAGTTGACCAGATTTACAAAACTGTGACAGATTTTTTTTGGTGCACGTGGAAGCCTATTGTAGCAGCGATATTGGTTGTGAATCCTGAGTTAATTGTTATTCATTATGG
Organism: Nuphar pumila; assembly: GCF_984573655.1. NCBI lineage: Eukaryota > Viridiplantae > Streptophyta > Magnoliopsida > Nymphaeales > Nymphaeaceae > Nuphar > Nuphar pumila. Next base: position 23,669,831 of record NC_143259.1, on the reverse strand, counting down.
GTGAAGTTCCAAAATCTGATTACATGACTGAGGTTATTGGGGAATATAAAGCCTTCGCAAACCCTTTCTCATATGGTTCTTCCGTGAAATTAAATAAAACAAATTATGCAAGGTGGTCTAGAACGTTTATGATGTCGGTGTTTGGACATCGTAGAAAATATATTCTGTTGGGATCTGAACCAAATGATAAAACAGGAAAATACAATACTTGGGAAGAAGATAATGATATTGTTATGTCGTGGATCATGAATAACATTGAACCTCATATTGCAGATGACCTGATTTATTACACAAGCTGCTAAACAAATGTGGGACAATCTTCGAGATACGTACTCTCAAGAGACTAATGCGAGTCGTATTCTCTAAGTTGAACAAGATATATATAATCTGCATCAAGGGGATCAAACTTTGGCTCAGTACTATGCCTCCGTTAAGGCTTCCTTTGAGAGGCTTAATGCTCATAGGCCTCTGTGTTGCTCAAAACAAAAGGATCATCAAGAACAAACTATGGTTGCTCGGTTCCTCACAGGCCTATCGTCAGAGTTTTCAGTCGCTAAAGTTCAAATGTTGACTGGGTATGATGTTCCTACTCCTGCTGATGCATACAATCGGTTGAGTAGACTTGCCATCTCACTTCCACAATCTCAACCTGTAACTCCGGCTTTAGCTGTCCCATCTGGTTATGGACGAGGAAATATTTTGAATGTTAGAGGAAGAGGTATGGGAGGTAGAGGTAAACTCCAATGTACCTATTGTGGAAAATCAGGACATTTAGAAGATCGTTGCTGGGATAAACATGGACGGCTTGCCATTCCTCCATTGAAGCCAAATGTTCCAAAAGCTAATGTTACAAAACTAGAGGTAGAGAATTAAACCGATTCCCCTAGTGATTCTATTACTCTTAGTCGTGCAAAATATGATGAGCTGGTTGCACATCGTCTTTCAAGTTCCTCTTCTCCTGTAGCTGGTGTGGCCTACTCAACAAGAGACAATCTGTCTTCTGATGATAGTAAGTGGATTATTGATTCTGGTGCATCTAGACATCTATGTGGAAACTTTTAAAAATTTTCAGAGTTAAAGGCTATTACTGCACATCAGAGTGTCTCATTAGCTGACAGGAGTTCCTCCCCTGTTGTTGGACAGGGAAATGTTTCTATATCCTCTTCCTTGCAGTTGAACAATGTCCCTTATGCTCCTTCATTTCTTCAAAGTTTATTCTCAATTAGTTGCCTTACTAAAGAGTTAAATTATAGAGTGATATTTGATCCTGCATATTGTCATTTTCAGGATTTGCTGACGGGGAAGAAGATTGGTGGAGGCTATGAAGAAAATGAAGTCTATTATCTACATCACCCAGTAGGAAATATTTATGCTGGAGTCGATTACTCCTCTAGTCCAGTTCAGTGGCATCGTCGTCTCGAACACCCTTCATTGTCAAAGCTTCGTCGTGTCATCCCTCAAATTTCGTCTACTACATCATTCCAGTGTGAAGCATGTCAGTTGGGCAAGCATCATAGGAGTTTGTTTCCTTCTAGTCAGAGTCACTCGAGTCATAAAGTGTTTGAACTTCTTCATGCTTATGTATGGGGTCATTATGGGGTCATAGTAAGATTCCTACTAGGACCCAATGTCGCTATTATCTTGTTATTGTCGATGATTTTTCTAAGTTGTCTTGGGTGTTCTTAATAAAAGAAAGATCTGAAGTTTCGAGTATCTTAAAATCCTTGGTTATTTAAATAAAAACTCAGTTTGAGTCCATTGTCAAGATTATTCGCAGTGATAATGCCCTTGAGTTTAAAACCAAAGAATTGTTGCAATTTTATCGAGACCATGACATTCAACCTCAAACCTTCTGTGCCCCTATACTTCCCAACAAAATAGGGTGGCTGAGCGAAAACACAGGCATCTCCTTGATGCAACTCGCACCCTTATGATCCAATCCAATGTTCCTGCTTCATATTGGGGTGATGCAGTTATCACAACTTGCTATTTGATTAATCGCATGCCTTCATCATCTATGGAAGACCAAATTTCTTTGCAAATCTTGTATCCTAATGCACCTCTCTTCCCTCTTTCGCCCAAGGTATTTGGGTGTGTTTGTTTTGTGCACAGACTTGGACCTGTCCGTGATAAAATAGAAACTCAAGCCACTAAGTGTATTTTTATAGGCTATCCCCAAAATTAAAAGGGGTATAAATGTTATGATCCAATTTCTCGTCGGGAGTATGTTAGTGCGGATGTATCCTTCTTAGAGTCTCTTCTATATTATTCAAGTTCTGGTGCTAAGAGGCAAGTTGATCAAGATGACTCCTTTCTTCTTCTTGTTCCTGTGCTTTTGATAGTATTGACACTTTTGTTGATGATGACATGCCAATCGCTCTGCGAAAAGAGAAACGACAATGTACCTTATATCCTATGTCTCAGTATGTGTCAGATACTGAATCAGATGAAAGCATTTATTTCAGCTTTATCTGCTGAAGCTATTCCTCTGAGTTATCAAAAGGCCGTACTCGATAGCAGGTGGAAGCAGGCTATGCAAGATGAGATGAAAGCTTTCCTTTTTCAATGGACATGGGACCTAGTTGATCCTCCATTGGATGCGGACATTGTTGGATGCAAATGGGTATATACCATTAAGTACAACCTAGATAGCTCAATTGAGAGGTACAAGGCCAGGTTAGTAGCAAAAGGTTATACTCAGACATATGGTGTTGATTTTTTTGAGACATTTTCTCCAGTTGCACGGATGGGCACCATTCGTCTTGTTCTTTCCGTAGCCATTCACTATGGATGGTGTTTGTGCCAGCTAGATGTGAAAAATGCATTTCTATATGGGGATCTGTCTGAGACAGTCTACATGCAACAACCTCCTGCGTTCGAGGTTGAGGGGCAGTGTCAGAAGGTGTGCAGATTAAGAAAGACGATATATGGTCTAAAACAAAGTCCTCGTGTGTGGTTTCAAAAGCTGTTTGAGGTGATGTCAAAGTTTGGTTTTGATAGGTCAGCGTCAGACCACACATTATTTATTAAGAAAACTAACTCAGGCATAGTAGTTATGGTAGTATATGTAGATGACATCATACTTACAAAAGACAACATGAAAGATATTGCAGCTACGAAGGCTCATTTTCAAAAACATTTTGTTACAAAAGATCTTGGTTCCCTTAGATACTTTCTAGGCATAGAAGTGGCCAAGAGCTGTGAGGGTGTGGTTTTGTCTCAACGGAAGTGGAATTCTGTGTATTTGTGGGAGGTAACTTAATTTCTTGGAGGAGCAAGAAGCAAACCGTTGTTGCTAGGTCTAGTGCTGAATCAGAATATAGGACTATGGCCCAAACTGCAGTTGAATTGATGTGGGCTCGAACTGTGCTAACAGATCTTCAAGTAAAGGTTTCATCTCCTATGTTGATGATGTGTGATAACGAGGCAGCCACATATATAGCCAATAATCCGATATTTCATAAGAGGACAAAACATATTGAAGTTGACTGCCACTACATACGAGATATGGTTCAAGCTGGACATATCTCTACCAAGCATGCAATCTTTGAGGATCAAGTTGCAAATATTTTTACAAAGCCTCTTGCCAGGTCCAGTTTCTCTAAATGTTGCGGCAAGCTGAGCATGCTTGACATCTATGCTCCAGCTTGAGGGAGAGTGTTAAGAGACGTTGACTACTTTAGTCAACTTAGAATTTATTTATTGTTAAGGCTGGATTTGATATTTTATAAATAATGAAGGACCTAAATGTAAATTTATTCTTTTGGCTAATCTCTATTTAAACTAAAGGAGATTACACCTAATATGATTTTGACGTCCTTCCCTCTCTCGTTTCTTATTATTCTATTCACTTTTGCTGACTACAGTACATTACAAAAACCAATGCATCCATCTTCTCTTATTCAAGTTTATTCCTCCATTTTGTATGCACCTATAATTTGAAATCATTGATAATCAATTATAAGATAATTACACTTATAAAAATGTATTTCAAAAATAAAATGCAAAGTCACAACCCAATGAGAAAGCACTCCAATTCTTCTCACAGCCCGATGCACTGCACGTCAAACTTAGAATTCAAATTGCAAAATTCATCAACTCAGGATTTTCGTGCCCAAATGAACTCTACCAGTTAACTGCATTCAAATAAAACAATAAAAGTTTAATAAAAACATTAAGAATGTCATAATTAACAAAAACATAAAAAATATTAACAAATAACAATATAATTGCAAACTTACTAGGACTTTTTAATTTTGTTGTTGTAACAACTGCCTCTCTACCAAACAACCCCTTTGCCTTTTTGAATGCATCGATTTGTGTTATAATTTTCAACCGAACATTTGCATCAGAAACCAATTTTTCAACACCATCATAAAAGCCACTTATAACTTCTCTATCCGGGTTGAAGTTGTCAACATAATGAAAATGAGGATTTAAATAATAGGCAGCTGCATGCAAAAGGCTTATGAAGTTGCAAGTCTCATCGTCTATCAATGATATCCCAAATAGGTTTATATTTTTCTCTCAAGTGCATTAGTATAATTAAAGATATGTACGAAGGAGTAATAACCAATGTCCGCACTTGTTGAGGGGTGACAACCAATTTTCTTATAACGGTTGGGTTACATCAAAGATCTGCATTAAGCCCTTTCCTATTTGTTATAGTGATGAATGAGCTTACGAGATCAATTCAAGAAAATGTGCCGTGGTGTATGTTGTTTGATGATAATATTGTTTTGATTGATGAGTCTAGAGCTGGGGTTAATGCTAAGTTAGAATTATGGAGACATACATTGGAAGCAGGAGGTTTTAAGTTGAGTAAGAGTAAGACAGAATATATGAAATGTCAGTTTAGTAAGCAACGAAGTAGTGATGGGAGTGTAGTGAAGCTTGGTGAGCAAGAAATACCGGTGGATGACTGTTTCAAATATTTGGGATCTATCATTCAAAAGTATGGAGAAATTGATGGAGATGTAAATCATAGGATAAAGGTTGGGTGGATGAAATGAAAAAGTGCAACTGGAGTGTTGTGCGATCGTAGAATGCCATTGCAGTTGAAGGGAAAGTTTTATAGGACGACTATTAGACCCGCTTTACTATATGGTACATAATGTTGGGCTGCTAAGAGACATCATATTCAAAAAATGAGTGTAGCTGAGATGTGTATGCTTAGATGGATGTGTGAAAATACAATAAAAGATAAGATTCAAAACGAGGAGATACGTAAGAAGGTAGGTGTTGCATCCATTGAAAATAAGATGAGAGAGAATCGTTTACGGTGGTTTGGACATATTCGGCGAAGGCCTAATGATGCTCCAGTTAGAAGGATAGAGAAATGGGAAAATATACTAGTTAAAAGAGGTCGGGGTAGGTCTAAGAAGACTTGGATGGAGATGTTAGGAAAGGATATGAATGCTTTTAACCTCATCGAGGACATGACATTGGATAGAAATGATTAGAGGAGAAGGATTCATGTGGAAGACCTAGAATGATTTTCTTTTTTGGTTCATATCGTCGACCCCAATTGTTTTGGGATAAAGGCGTAGTTGTTGTTGTTGTCAAGGTTTGAATCTATTTTCTTCATTGCTCTATCTATTGCCTCGTACAAAAATCCCATAGCAAGCTCATCTGCATCCACTAATTGCAGCACTTTCACGAGCAACAATGTAACTATAATTGCATATGATATAGCAACCCAAAACTTATGATCATTAAGAACAATATAAGAAATGTTCTTAGCTTCAAATTTATTATAGTAATTAGATGATCTAAAATTTGAAGACAAGAACATCGACTTCAACTCTTTCTTATAACATCCAATACTATGAAGCGTGAGATATGTTGTAGCAAAATGAGTGATGGCTGAACGTAGAAGTTCTTTCTTCTTTGTAAACTTTCTCATCAAATTTAATACCCATGCATGACTATAGATATATCTTGTAAATTTTTTTTTGCCTTTTCCACTGTATCTTTAAAAATTAATATCTTTTCAATATCTTCTAACATAAGATCCAAGCAATGCGCCGCACATGGTGTCCAAAAACATATTTTTCTTGTTGTTAACATATTCCCAGCTGTCACATAATTTGGTGCATTATCTATAATGAATTGCACCACATTATTTTCACTAGCTTCTTCAAACAACTTACATAAATTTGCATCAGTTTTTTCTATGTTGCTGATGTCAGCGAACTTCAAAAATACTGTCCCAGATGAGGTGTTCACAAGAAAATTAATTAAGTTTCTTCCTTTTTCATCTGTTCAACTATCTGCCATAATGTTGCAACCAACCTTTGGCCATTCTTTTGAACTCTTTTAAAATTTTGTGAGTACAATGTACCTCGTCCTTCATAATCCAAGTTCTGATCTCGTGATAAGAAGGTGGTTTGAACCCTCGACCATAATTTGCAATAGCTTCTACCATTGCACCAAAATATGGACTGTTGCAAAGATTAAATGATAAGGCATTTGCATAAAAAAATCTACCAATGACACGACATACATTTTTTCTTTCATTTATTTTGAAAGCAATGTTTATTGTGGTTTGTCGTGCTTCTTTGTTCACAAAGAGGTTCATAGGACCACCTGTGTTTGTTTTTGCATCACTACATGATCCACTGGTTTCTTTGTTCACATTATCGCCTGTTGATGATCCAAAATAAACACTCCTCTCGATATCCAACTTTTTTTGTTCTTTCTCTTGTTTCTTTTGCTTCTGATCCTTTAGATGATTCTGAAAAAATCTTTTCAGATCAGGTGGAACTGCTTCACACATGCTTACACCATGTTTTGTGCCAGCTAAGTGATGTTTTAACCTATAGATGCCTCCTGTAGTCTGTTTATGATAGTAATTGCAAATTACATGTCCTACGAGTTTGAGATCTTTAGTAGAATTTGAAACTTTAACTCCATGATCCCATCCTACATCTTTTCCCATTGTTCAACTGCAAAAATATATATAAGAAAATACATATTAAAAAAAAAATTAGATTCATATTCAATAAGAATCAACATATATAAATTTAAAACTAATTAAATAACTTGGTGTACTTTCTGGTGCCTATCAGACAGTGAATGTGATTGCACCTGATTTCTTATCCCAGCGAGCCAAGTGTACTTTCTGGTGGGCAACCAATTCTACTTTCCTGATAATTGACCCCATATTTGAACTATTGACATCCCCACTTTAAACAAGACTTATATATATATATTCTAGACCGTGTCATGTTTTACTCATATATTAATGAAAATAGAAAGGTGATTTATGGATATAAATCAATGTTCAATAAGGACCGTGTCAAATTTTGAAGGTTCTTATTGAACATCCTGGAGTGCATAGTCAGTGAAATCACACATTAACATGTAACTTCTTGAATTGAAATCATAAACAAAAAAACTTATGTCAGAAATTTCACAAAGGAAAAAAAATAAAATAATAACTCAACCAAAATAAGCATATGAGTAACTACATAATTTTTAGGGCTTCATGTGATAGCTTCCAGCTGTTGCACTATCTTTAACCCAGGTTCTCAGGGTTGAATCTCATCCAAGGGTATCCTCCGGCTTAGTTTAAACTCACCAAGCAGAAAAGGTGACTAACACATGCTTAACAATATGGTTAGCTACCATTTTCAATTCAACTTTCATAGATACATTAATCACAAGAATAACAAGCAAAATAATTCAGATATCAATTCATCCCAGTGGTGGAAAAGAGCATACCTGACCTCCGGGAGAGCGAGCGAGCGCAACGGTGGAAGTGATGGCGACGTGGGTGGTGGTGGCGAAGGCGGAGCGTGAAGAGAGGGAGAGCGAGTGGGAGAGGAGAGGGAGAGCGTGCGTGAAGGAGGAACTAGGTTAAAATTGCTTTTTAACCTAGCCAAAACCCTATTTTGTGGTCAAATGAACCCTCATTTGACCACAAAAACTTAAAGCGTGTACGCCTTAGCGTGAGGTGCGCCTCGCCTCGAGGCGTGCGCCTCAAGGCGTGTGAGGCACACACCTCGGGGCTTTTGCGCTTTGTACGTGCGTCTCAAGGCTTAAAGCCCCTCGCCTTGAGGCAAGGCGTGCTTTTTGCACCTTGAGGCGTGTTTTTAATAACACTGCTCTATATATATGTATGAAAAAATATTTGCTAATAATAAAAGTAAGGAACTAATGAGCTAGAAATCATAGGTGCAACTTGTATCGACTCAATCTAACCACGTAGAAGTGTTCAGCATGGTTTGTTTGCTAAGGATCGAGCCTTGGATTTTGCTTTTGTAATGTAAAAATGTGACCTTTTGAGTTATGAAATTTTGACGCATTGTGGGCCGTTGATTTTGGACCCCTTTAAAAACCTAATTACTTGTCATAGTCACATGATTCAAAACAAGTTTCCTACTAAACAAACCATGTAAATCACATCCGTAACATTTGATCTACAAAAAATAACAAAAGTTTGAAGAAAAAGTGATTTCTGCTCATTAGTTCCTTACCTTCATTAGTAGCCAATATTTACCCTATATATATAACCACTTTTCTAGCTAACCGCCTTGCTAACTGGGCTTTCAGAGGGTTTTCCCCATGTATTACTTAAATCTGACTGTATAGATGTGTTCAACACAATCGATTGCTAGGAAATGTATTTTTTGATGAAAAACATGAATTTTTAACCCTTGAATATGTAGATAAGTCTTAGACCATCAATTTTTTAAACCTTATAAAAACCTACCTGCATATCGGAATCAAATGATCCAAGAGTTGATTCCTATAAAATCAAGCACGGAGAATGCATCTGTACGATCAGATTTGAGAAAAACATGAAAAACCCCTTCGAAAGCTTGGTTAGCACCACGGTTAGCTAGTAAAGTGGTTAGCAGCTATCACCTCTCTCTCTCTCTCTATATATATATATATATATAGCATTTGCTATTGTCATGGGTACATAATCCTCTAGTTGGAACTCATAGGGGGAGGTTGTTTTGACCAAATCTGACCTCATGGATGTGTTCAGCATGCTCAAATAGTAGGGATCATAATTTCCGGTGTAAAATTTATGTATTTTTGAGGTTTGTAAATTTGGTATACTGTAGGCTGTTGATTTTTTAACCCTCATAAAAACTGTCATATACGTAGGAAAAACATGATCCAAAGCTCACTTTCTACTAAACTTAATATGTAGATAACATCTGGAGGGTCTGATGTGCAAAAAAACTAAAAAAAATAAAAATATCACATATTTTCACTAGGGGGTTTCTTACCCACGAGGGTAGCAAATATTACCCCTGTATATATAGTTATAATTATTAATCATGTTCAGGTATCTAATTTTCCAATGCCCATTATGTCTGAAACTTCGAACCCATGCCCGACACCAACATCCATCTCAGTGTCCAAGTGACATAGCTTAAGACCTATGTCACATGGGTGCGGGTGCGGGGATGCAGCACTTCCAAAAAACCCGGGTGCGGGGGTGCGGCAAATATATATATATATATATATATATTTAAAGTCCAAAAGTTGGACATAAATGACCCTGGGTGCCTTTACTGCACCCAGGGTCAGGTTGACCGCATCGGGTTCGGGTGCGGCACCTAGTTGGAGAATCCCTGTGACATATAGGGCAAAAAATTTTTTCTTGGCAAAATATTTTTTTTTAAGTCCGAAAAATTGGACCAAAATAACCCTGGGTGTGTTGACCGCACCCAGGGTCGGGTTGACCGTACCCGGTGCCGCACCCTCACCCGTGTCGCGTCGACGTCGATGCGGGTGCGGCACCCTGCTAGCCGAATCCCTGTGACATAGCTTAAGACAAATGCACTCTTCGGTCATGTGACATCTAATTACCTTAAGGATGGTTTTGCTGTGGTTGGCAAAAAAAGGAGTTTTCATTTTAGAAAATGGGAAAAGGGAAGACTGGGTTTGGCTTTGCCGGAGGGCGATTTTGAAAGATATAGAGAGAGGAACAAAGATTTGCATATGGTTTTTATTGATTTAGAGAAGGCATACGATAGAGTACCTAGGGACGTTCTCTGGTGGACAAGAAAGGTGTTTCTCTCAAGTACATTAGTATAATTAAAGATATGTATGAAGGAGTAGTAACCAATGTCCGCACTTGTGGAGGGGTGACAACCAATTTTCCGATAACGGTTGGCTTACATCAAGGATCTGCTTTAAGCCCTTTCCTATTTGCGATAGTGATGGATGAGCTTACGAGATCAATTCAAGAAAATGTACCGTGGTGTATGTTGTTTGCTGATGATATTGTTTTGATTGATGAGTCTAGAGCTGGGGTTAATGCTAAGTTAGAATTATGGAGACAGACATTGGAAGCTAGAGGTTTTAAGTTGAGTAAGAGTAAGACTGAATATATGGAATGTCGGTTTAGTAAGCAACAAAGTAGTGATGGGAGTGTAGTGAATCTTGGTGAGCAAGAAATACCGGTGAATGATTATTTCAAATATTTGGGATCCATCATTCAAAAGTATGGAGAAATTGATGGAGATGTAAATCATAGGATAAAGGTTGGGTGGATGAAATGGAAAAGTGCAACTGGAGTGCTGTGCGATCGTAGAATGCCATTGCGGTTGAAGGGAAAGTTTTATAGGACGACTATTAGACCCGCTTTACTATATGGTACGGAATGTTGGGCTGCCAAGAGACATCATATTCAAAAAATGAGTGTAGCTGAGATGCGGATGCTTAGATGGATGTGTGGAAATACAATGAAAGATAAAATTCGGAACGAGGAGATACGTAAGAAGGTAGGCGTTGCACCCATTGAAAATAAGATGAGAGAGAATCGTTTACGGTGGTTTGGACATATTCGGCGAAGGCCTAATGATGCTCCAGTTAGAAGGTTGGAGAAATGGAAAAATATATTAGTTAAAAGAGGTCGGGGTAGGCCTAGGAAGACTTGGATGGAGATGATAGGAAAGGATATGAATGCTTTGAACCTCACCGAGGACATGGCATTGGATAGAAATGATTGGAGGAAAAGGATTCATGTGGAAGACCCAAAATGAATTTCTTTTTTGGTTCATATCGCTGACCCCAATTGTTTTGGGATGAAGGCGTAGTTGTTGTTGTTGTAATCATGACTAATAGTTGCCAGTTTGAATATCTGATGGTTATATAATTCAGCTACCTAAGAACAGCTATTTGGTAAAGTGGTAGGATATGGTTACGAAGCAAAATGTTGAGGGCATGTTTGTATCCTGTGGGACACTCGTTAGAAATCCCTGTGGAGTCTGATTCCATGGAGAGAAGGTTCAGACCACCTCTAACCACCAACAGGTCATGTGGAATCAAGAGTGACTTTCCTTGAGCAATGTTTCTCCAATGTTCAAGTAAGTTTTATGTAGGGCTTGTTAAAAGGGGACCAATTCTCTGGAATCATTGGCCTTTTCTATTGGATACAAACACACCCTGAGTTAAAACATTAAACAACCAAAATTGTTGCTTATAGATGTGCACATTCGTGTTACTGGATGTGCTTACTGTGTGACAAGTAAACTGCTATATGAACAACTTTATGCACACAACAACAGTCAGATCTAAGTTAAACTTGGTAATAAGAGTTCTAGTAGCATGAACATTTCAATTCTGGTGCTTAAAACTCAAATCCTGCATAATTCTCATTTGTCTAAAACCTGTAGACATTTCTGCCAAAGAAACTGTAAATGTGTATATACGTCATTGTTAGCTTATATCTTGTTATTGCTACAAACCTTCCTTGAAACCACAAGAAAATAAAGTTTTGAAAATTGTTGGTATTTCGTGTGTATCATTGAAAACTAATTATTTGTTTTTCATAATATTGCTTTAAGTTGACATTGTATGCATGATTGATATTTAAGGTAGCTTTGAAACATGTCATTGGTTTTCTAAGTCATAAAGTTCTTACTGTCTTCTCATAGGTGGATTACTTGTATCCACTTAAACTTCAGTGGATATGTATTAACTGGAAATAGGAAGGAAATGAATTTAACAGTAAGATTTGCAAGCAGGAGACAACAAACGTGTTGTCAACAAATCATTTGCCTTCTTTAAACATCATGATTAATTGATGACTAAAACATCTTATCCAGTCACTAGTGGAAAATTTCAGCATTAGAACTAATTAATGGCTTATTCATATTTCAGCCCCTGGGCATCTGCTTTTTGCCTGTATGCATGTTCAATCATGGCTTGCTGATTTTCATTGTGGACCTTATTAATTTCAGGTTATAATTCCACCAGATGGCTATCTGAAAGCAGTCAGAAGCCTTTGCTCCAGCCACAACATATTGATGATTGCAGATGAAATACAAACTGGTATTGCACGAACTGGAAAAATGTTGGCATGTGACTGGGAGAACATCCGGCCTGATGTTGTTGTGAGGCTATTTCTCTAACTGAATCTCCATAGCTTTGGCAGACTTTAAATTAGTAAAGTTTTGCATTTTTTCTTGCTTTCTCTAAGCTCATTCTCATCACTTCATCCAGATACTTGGAAAAGCATTGGGCGCTGGAGTGCTACCTGTGAGTGCAGTGCTGGCTGACAAGGATGTCATGCTCTGTATCAGGCCAGGAGAGCATGGAAGGTCTGCATCACTTATGTTAAGCAGTTGTGCTTTAATGTTCATAGATCTTGGATATGTATCAACAACAACAACAACAACAACTACGCCTTCATCCCAAAACAATTGGGGTCGGCGATATGAACCAAAAAAGAAAATCATTCTGGGTCTTCCACATGAATCCTTCTTCTCCAATCATTTCTATCCAATGCCATGTCCTCGGTGAGGTTCAAAGCATTCATATCCTTTCTTATCATCTCCATCCATGTCTTCCTAGGCCTACCCCGACCTCTTTTAACTAATATATTTTCCCATTTCTCTATCCTTCTAACTGGAGCATCATTAGGCCTACGCCGAATATGTCCAAACCACCGTAAACGATTCTCTCTCATCTTATTTTCAATGGATGCAACGCCTACCTTCTTACGTATCTCCTCGTTCCGAATCTTATCTTTTATTGTATTTCCCCACATCCATCTAAGCATACGCATCTCAACTACACTCATTTTTTGAATATGATGTCTCTTGGCAGCCCAACATTCTATACCATATAGTAAAGCGGGTCTAATAGTCGTCCTATAAAACTTTCCCTTCAACCGCAATGACATTCTACGATCGCACAACACTCCAATTGCACTTTTCCATTTCATCCACCCAACCTTTATCCTATGATTTACATTTCCATCAATTTCTCTATACTTTTGAATGATAGATATCAAATATTTGAAAAAACCATCCACCGGTATTTCTTGCTCACCAAGCTTCACTACACTCCCATCACTACTTCGTTGCTTACTAAACCGACATTCCATATATTCTGTCTTACTCTTACTCAACTTAAAACCTCTTGCTTCCAATGTCTGTCTCCATAATTCTAACTTAGCATTAACCCCAGCTCTAGACTCATCAATCAAAACAATATTATCAGCAAACAACATACACCACGACACATTTTCTTGAATTGATCTCGTAAGCTCATCCATCACTATAGCAAACAGGAAAGGGCTTAAAGCAGATCCTTGATGTAACCCAACCGTTATAGGAAAATTGGTTGTCACCCCTCCACACGTGCAGACATTGGTTACTACTCCTTTGTACATATCTTTAATTATACTAATGTACTTGAGAGAAACACCTTTCTTCATCATTGTCCACAAGAGAACGTCCCTAGGTACTCTATCGTATGCCTTCTCCAAATCAATAAAAACCATATGCAAATCTTTGTTCCTCTCTCTATTTTTCTCAATAAGTTGTATAAGAAGATGTATAGATTCCATAGCTGATCTTTCAGGCATAAAACCAAATTGATTCTCCGATATCATGACAACCTTTCTCAACCTAGACTCAATCACCCTCTCCTAAAGTTTTATAGTATGACTCATGAGTTTTATACCACAATAGTTTGTGCAATCTTGTATATCACCCTTATTCTTATATAGAGGCACCAAAGTACTCTTCCTCCACTCATTAGGCATCTTATTTGTCCGCCAAATCTTGTTAAAAAGATTTGTCAACCATTCTAAACCTTTCTCTCTCTAGCATTTCTAAGCCTCGATAGGTATACCATCTGAGCCAACTACCCTTTTTTATTTCATTTTCTTCAAAGCCTCTGCAATTTCTTTATTTTGAATCTTGCGCATGAAGTCACGATTCATCTCATGAAAAAGAATTGAGAAGTCTCCCAGATCCTGAGCATGACTTTCATTAAATAGCTTATCAAAATAATCTTTCCATCTCTCCTTAATCTCCTCATCTTTGACTAAAACCCTTTGCGTTTCATCTTTGATACATCTAACCATACCCAGATCCCTTGATTTCTTATCTCTCATCTTTGCAAGCCTATAAATATCCTTCTCGCCCTCTTTGGTATCCAACTTGTCATAAACCTCCTTATATACCTTATCCCTTGCGTTTCGAACTACTTTTTTAGTTTCTTTCTTTGCTATCATATACTTCTCCAAATTCTCATTATCATGACTCTTACTTAGATTTCTATAATACTCTATTTTAACCTTAATAGCTAATTTGACATCCTCGTTCCACCATGATGTATCCTTACCTAGCGGTGCACTGCCTTTAGACTCACCTAATACATCCTTAGCCACCTTTCTCGTGCCACCCGCTTGTTAAAATGTATCATTCAACATTTGTAATATATATATATATATATTTTATATATATAAAGCATAATACATATTCATATATGGTATATATGCATATGTATTATCCTAATTATATATATAAAATATATATTTTTCTATTTATAGGCATAGGGGTAGTTTAGACATTTCACTATTTTACGCATATTCTATTGGGAATATGTTTGTAATTTTCCTTTTAAATTTATTTTTTATTTTTTCCTTTTTCGTGGTTTGCACAACCTTGGGTGGCTCCCCAAAGAGTCGTTGGGGGCTCCCAACAACTCCTTTGGGAGCCCCCTAGGTGGCTCCTTTCTTGTGTTATAAATAGGGGTCTCCCCCTTTGTATTTCTTACTACTTGAGGGAGCTTATGCTCCATTTGTAATGGGGTTTTTACCCCTTGTCCATTGTTTCTTCAATGATATGCAACTTATGACTTTATGTCATATTTTTCCCTTTTTATGGGTTTTATGGGTTAGCACATTATGTGCTTGTGTTGTTTCCCTTTAATGGGTATATTTGCACTTCACGTGCATATGTATGGGTTCATTATTGAACCCAATGTATTCCAACTCACTTTCTAACATGGTATCAGAGCAAGGTTGAGATCGAGTTGCTCTTTGGTGCATCGGGAAGCGTGGTGTTCAAGAATTTTAAAGAAAAATGGTGAAGTATTCATTTCTCTCTATTGTTTTTCTTATAGTTATTCGGTATGCATTCTATTTCTTTGAAGTATTGTATGAAGAATTTAATATGTTCTTTGTTTTTTTTATGTGTGCTCTTTGTCATTAAGTCCTTTTATAAAAATTTGAGTTACTTACTACTCCTTTGAATCTTTTTCGTATGTTTTTCTTTGAAAATTTTTAAATGATAACTTGTTTTGCGAAAAATTAGATATATGATTGCTCAAAACTTGATTTAATCGGTCGGTAAAAATTTATGACCATTGGAACTTTGAATCTACTTTTTAAACCTAACCTTGTTTATGAGAATACCTTTATATGAATGTTTAGTCTTTAAAGAAAGGTATGTTAAGATTAAAATGTTTGTGAAATGTAGCTTTTTTGAAAATTGTTTGTCATATATGAAAAATTCCATATTATGTTCTCTTACCCAATGTGTCCGTTTTATATGAGCAACATTTAATTAAGAAAGTTTTTTTTTTATATATAATACCGGTTGAATTAAATTTTAAAATGGTCTTATGGAATATGGTGATTTTCTTTTCATCTTTACACTCTTAAGGATGTTTTCAACAGCTCTCTCTCTTTTCAATAAGAGATATTTATATTTTTATGTTGTGTTGTCTCTTGTGGGTTTGGGTGTTTGCCCTTTTGTTTGTTCATTAGTGAATGTTGTAAGTGCTTAATGCACTCCTTGCTTTTCAGCATATTTCATTATAAAAGTTATGATCTTCCCTAATGTTTATTGCGTACTTATTTCATTAGGAGTAGGTAAGAATCTATTAAGTCATGTTTTTTGATAAAACTAAGAGTTTTTTAATTTTTCCCTCAATAAATGTTTAATTTTTATTTATGCCATAGTACAATCTTATTTTATCATAAGGTTTTGTTAATGAATCTATTTTGTTGGGATTTCTTCCACTTTAATGGAGTTTTCCCCTTCGTTGGGAGTTTTATTTGTGTTTAAGCTCTCCTTAAGGAGCCTTTCGGTCCTTATAATCTTCTTGTGAGTATATACTCTTTTATGGAGATCTCATGATTGTTTATGAGTATCATTTTTAAGTTGCAATAGTAGATTTCATAAGTTTTTTGAACTTCACCATCTTTATGAATGCCTATATTGGCCTAAGTTTGTTATTTTCGAACTTCACCAACTTCACCGCTTAATTGCACCTTATATCTTTCATAATTAAGGCTTGTTTGTTCCAAATCGGTTCGTACGCATGATGTTGCTTAATATTTCATGTTATGTTTGTTGCATAATAAGCCTTTTTGGTGTACAAGACTTCTTTTGAAGATTAAGCATAATTTGTGGTTATGCAAAATTGTTTTGATGGATTATATTGGACCTTTGATTCAATTTGTTAATCGATCCTCTTTGTAAAAAAAAAAAAAATTTATTTTGAAAATGATTCCTTATGTGTTTATTGCCCTTTTGTGGCATTTATGTTTGTCCATCACATGTTATTTAATGCATCATTGTTTTGGCCTTATTATTGTTTTATTAGAGATGTTTGTTGAGGTGAGTTATGGGCACCTCGTGTTATATCATTTTAGATTGTCCAAATTGCCATATTATAGATGGTGGTTGAGGTGAGTTATGGGCACCTTGGGACTCTAGAATGATTTGGTATATGATCTCTAATTATGAATGTGACACTCGTTGTTATGTCTTTTTAGATTGTCCACCTACCATATTATAGATGGGGGTTGAGGTGAGTTATGGGCACCTTGGGACTCTAGAATGATTTGGTATATGAGTGTGTGACTAGTTTGTTCTTGTGCCATTGATATTATGGATGCTTCTAAGTAAATGTGATGGACATATGGTATTTGAAACCTTAAATGTTTTAAGGTACTTTTAAAATCAAGATGTTTTGGGATTATAGCCCAACCTTTTATTTGTTTATGAATCTTATGAGTGCATTTGCACATTTGTGATTCCGTATGTGGTTCTCGTTGTGCACATGTGTTCTTGTGATTTTGCACAAGTATTCTAAGTGTTCTTGGTGTGTGTATGTTCACACATTTGTTCTCAAGAATTTTATTTTATCGATTATAGTATCTTGTTGAAGATATTTTTTTACATGCATGTTATTGTTATGAGAATTCATTTTAAAAGGAGTATTGTTTTATTCGAGGTTTATTTTCATTACAAGTTTATTGCCTCAAAAGTCTTTTTCTTTTATGCCCATTATCTAAGTGTCATCATATGTAGACAAGAATTTTATTACACCTTCGTGTGTTTTTAGCCCTTTGTTGGCTTTTGCTCTCTTGGTCTAGTAGCTGAACACACTTGTCTTGAGTGTTTTTATATGTAGACAAGGCACGTTGATTCACACCATGGTGTGTGATTTTTAGCCTATGTTGGCGTTTGTGTCCTTGTTCTAGTCGCTTTAGATGTATGCCCATGGTTGGCTTATTTCACTCATTTCAAGTGCTATCATATGTAGACAAGAGATGTATTATGTTTTAGCCCATGGTTGGCTTATTACTCTTGTTCTAGTAGCTGAACATACTTGGTTTTAAGTGTATTTTTTACGTAGACAAGGGATACTTTTTAGTCCATGTTGGCATGTATTCTCTTGTTCTTGTCGTAGATGCACTTATTTCAAGTATTATTATATGTAGACAAGAGGTTCTTTTACACACCTTTGTGTGTGTCTTTGGCCTTTAATGGCTTTATATTCTTGATCTAGTAGCTTATACACTTGATTTATGGGTTTTGGAGGACTAATGAGGAAGATGTTTGTAATGGATAAACTATTGTTGAAATTTGCAAAATTTCATTCATGACTTGTGTTTTTCAAGCAAATCATATTTTTGATATGCATATCAAGTTGATTTCTTAGCATTTAATCTATATATTAAGTGCTTATTGTTTTTGCCACCCTTATATGCAAAATGTGTATTAAGTATGTCTTTCATAAATGATTTTAAAACCTTGTGAACTCTTGGGTTTATTTTGCCTAAAGTATGCTTGGAGACTTTGTTTCTCTTGTTTGACACTTCATTACATGTTTGAAGCATGATCATTAATGAGTTCTTTGAGTATTAATTCATTTCATGATAAGTATATGCATATGCTCTTTATGGCTTTTTTGGGCCCTCATTCAATAATGTTTATGTATATCATGCCTCTTCGTAGGCTTATTGTGGTGTCCCTTAGTGGACCATTTTGTTATTCCCCATTATGGGGTTATATTTGTCCAATGGTGGACCTTATGAATGCATTATGCATTCTTGCAATTTACTTTTACATATTTTTTGCTTCCGCTCATTTTGTTTTAACATGATGTATGATTTAGAAACTTTTGGTTTTCTAAATTTCTTCGGTTCATGCTAAGGTAACCATCTTATTATGCATAAATTTTTGCACCTTGTTAGGAATGTTCTTTTTTGAGTAAAGTGCAAAGATATTGTTTACTTGTTCTTTTGTTGTTTTTTCTCAGGATCCTGAAGATAAGAGGAAAAGAAGTACCTTGGATAGAAGGTGCTCATCGATAAAGACATTGGAGGAAGACATTTACAATGGCATTCGTACTGAAGGGTCTTGAAGCTTTGAGATTCTCCTTCTTGCCGTCTTCAATCTTTTTGTTCCCCCACGCAAAGCTTGAGGGGGGGTGTTAAAATGTATCATTCAACATTTGTAATATATATATATATATATATATATTTTATATATATAAAGCATAATACATATTCATATATGGTATATATGCATATGTATTATCCTAATTATATATATAAAATATATATTTTTCTATTTATAGGCATAGGGGTAGTTTAGACATTTCACTATTTTACGCATATTCTATTGGGAATATGTTTGTAATTTTCCTTTTAAATTTATTTTTTATTTTTTCCTTTTTCGTGGTTTGCACAACCTTGGGTGGCTCCCCAAAGAGTCGTTGGGGAGCCCCCAACGGTCACAAATGTGACCGTTGGGGGCTCCCAACGACTCCTTTGGGAGCCCCCTAGGTGGCTCCTTTCTTGTGTTATAAATAGGGGTCTCCCCCTTTGTATTTCTTACTACTTGAGGGAGCTTATGCTCCATTTGTAATGGGGTTTTTACCCCTTGTCCATTGTTTCTTCAATGATATGCAACTTATGACTTTATGTCATATTTTTCCCTTTTTATGGGTTTTATGGGTTAGCACATTATGTGCTTGTGTTGTTTCCCTTTAATGGGTATATTTGCACTTCACGTGCATATGTATGGGTTCATTATTGAACCCAATGTATTCCAACTCACTTTCTAACACCGCTATCTTATTCCACATTGATTCTGAATCCTCCTCGAGACACCAATCAGCTTCCTTAACTACCTGCTCTACAAACATACCTTGTTTAGCTCCTTTCAGTGTCTACCACTTAATTCTAGGATCTATCCTATGTGTATCCCTTTTGCGGCATTGTCTAATTCTAAGATCTAAAATTAAGACTCTATGTTGTGTAGCTATACTTTCTCTCAGTATAACCTTACAATCGATGCAACAACCCCTATCTCTCTTTTTAAGTAGGAAAAAATCTATCTGACTCGTATTAACCTCACTTTTAAATGTTACTAGGTGAGACTTCCTCTTCCTAAACACACCAAGTGTTTGCTAAGATCACATCATAGGACAAACAAAAATCTAAAATCCTTTCTCCACTTTCGTTTCTTTCTCCTATACCATAGCCTCCATGGATACTCTCAAATCCATTCCTACTAATGCCTACATGTCCATTAAGGTCACCGCTTGAAAAACTTTTCTCCATAAGATATCCCTTGTAATACTCCATTTAAATCTTCTCAAAATTGATGCTTAATTGAATCATCTAAACCTACTTGAGGTGCATAAATACTAATAGTATTAATAATATTCATACCTAATATTAATTTAATAAGTAAAATCCTATCACCCTTCCTACGGACCTCAACTACATTATCTATAAACTCATGACTCATAACAATCCCTACTCTATTTCTATTCCTATTTATTCCTGTATACCAAATCTTATATCCCCAAGGTTCTATCACTTTTGCTTTCTCACCTACCCATTTGGTCTCTTGTAGACATAAAATATCAATCTTTCTCCTACACATAACATCTACTAACTCTACCAACTTACCAGTTAAAGACCCTATGTTCCAAGTAGCTAATATAATTTTATGGTCTTGGGCTAACTTCTTTACCCCCACCCGTCCAACAAAGTGAGGGAACCCTTGCCTATTTGACACCACACTTGGGCGCCGGTGTGATGCGTCGCTTCCGAGTGACGACCTAGCAACCCTTGCCCATTTATCACTGCCTTCGGGCCTATAGAGTACAACGCGTCGCTCAGTAGGGAACGCCCCAACGAAATTCTCATATTGGTTCATATTCATAAGGTATGACTAAGTTTTTATGCTTGCTGTCACTGGCCTACCGCAACCCTCCTCCTTTATTCGGGCTTGGGGCCGGCAGTGTATAACTAAACAGTTGTACACAGGCGGAGTTATCTTGAATATGTATATTTATATATATTCCTGTTTGTGTTACAGAATTTTTTATATGGTCTAAGTTGTTAGGGTCAAGTGTCTCAAGTTTAACACAGATAGAATGAAATCACAGAACTGAGAGCTAAAGTAAAATAGTAAGAAAAGTTGAAAGAACAACTGAAATAGACAATGCTTTAAAATTTTGAGAAAACTTTTTACAATGAGTCTGTGTTTGATGGCGCTGGTTTTTTCTTCCCCCCCTCCCCCCAAAAAAAAAGAAAAGAAAAAAAAACTTGTACTTTTTGGTGGGGCCCACTTGCACCATCAAACACTTTAAAAGTTTCCCCCTCAACATGTGCCTTTTTGATGAGGTTATTCTGCTCGAAAATAGCGGTAAAAAAGTCGTATGGGGGACCATGCAACTTTTTTACTCTGGAGAAGTTTCTCCTGAGCTGTTTCAAACATGCCCTTAATAGAGAAATGTAACCCTTACTGCTGTGGATGATTTCCAAATACTGTCTTTTTTCTTATTCTTGGAGGAACTTATTTTTTCAGAATATTTCATACAGATCTAGTTGAAGTCTTTGACCACTGTTTTATGTTCCTGTTTGTTATTTTGATGCTAATGTATATATATATTAAGGATGTATTGGTTCTGGTATTGTCATCAGCACGTTTGGAGGAAACCCTTTGGCAAGTGCTGTTGCAATAGCTGCTCTTGATGTTATCAAGGACGAGGGGCTTGCTGAGAGGTAAATATCTTATCACCACTATAAGTCATAGGTCATGACTTGCTCTGTGTGTATTTTAGAACCCGTAACACATGATTATATTACTCCAGTTTCTGCGAGTAGACGTGCATATTTTTTAGTGGATTTTTTGTCTTCAATTGTTAGATAATAAAATCTATGTGCGAGGGTTTTGTATTTGTGTGTTTTTTATTACTGGATCATCAACTTTATGAGTTATACCCCAGTAAAAGTGTGTACCATGGTCGCAAATAACTCTCTTTTTTTAAAATATTCATGCATTATTGTGAGATCTTCATATAACAATATGAAAGATTCTTTGTATTGACGTTTTGAACATATGCTTTTTCCTGTTATGTCATGATAATGTGAACAAGTTAGCGTTACATTTCTTATTCTTTGTTCCAACTTAAATAAGGTTTTTAGGTCTTAATTTTCATAATGTTGTCTCCATATTATGCTGTTTTTCCTACTTTTCTATATTGTTTCAAGAAGCATCTTGCTTACACTTGCTTTTACCTCTCGTATTTTTCATGTTCAGAATTGCTAAAACTTTTTTCTGTTTTTCCTGTAAAAATATTCTTGTTAGATGACCTAGAAAATGCTGATACTAATATTTGTGTGCTACTTAGAAATCTTTCTGATGGCAAAAGGATACCAAGTATGATAATTGGTATAAACTATACAGTCATTACCTTTTTGCTGGTTGTGGAAGCATTACTTGTTCGTCTGCCATACATGTGCAGGGCACTTGAGATGGGAGATGCATTCAGACAGCTGCTGGGTGCAGTCCAGCAGAGATTTCCTCAGATAATTAAACAAATTAGAGGAAAGGGATTGCTTAACGCAGTGGAACTCAACAACCAGGCACTTGCTCCTGTCTCTGCTTATGATATCTGTCTCAAGTTGAAGGAAAGAGGAATTCTCGCAAAGCCCACACATGACACCATAATTCGTTTAGCTCCTCCACTATGCATAAGGTATGAGTTCATGCCATCTTATAGATCTCGCTATGCGTTTCTTAAAATTTTGGGGTTCCCTAGCCTTTGCCTTTCAAAGTATGTAGAATTATCGTGTGCATGCGTGTTTTTGTGTGCTTGCCTGGTCCGTGGTGAAACTTTGATTAGTGCAATTTGATTGATTGTGTTATGTTTTCTGTTTTTTCCCGTCCTGTTCTTTTCCATGTCTCCTGATCAGTTTGGAGGAGCTACATGAAGCGACAAAAATACTAAATGATGTTCTGGAAATGGATTTACCCAAGATGAAGAAAGAGATGCCTGCAACAGTTACTCATGCTAGCCCTGATCCATGTGACCGATGCGGTCGACACTTATAGCACATAAGTTGGAACTTTTTGCTCTAGAAAAATGTCTAAAGTCCCACATAATTAGATAGAACAATTTTGTTTCTTCTAGCAGCATAACATTTGCAGTACTCTCCAATAATCTTGCACTGGGCCTGCTTTTAATTATGGTTTTACTTTTGTAAACATTGAGTCGTTCTGTGATACGAATCTCACGTGCCTTCTAATCTTCTTGAATATTTGCACATCCAAGGCATTGTTTAGTTTTAAAGAATGCTGCCATATCATTACCTTGTTTTTGAAGTTGAACTTCATCTATGTTTCTGAGTAATAATCTCCTTCGACTTGCAATTCTAAATGTAAGCTTGGCAATTGCGTGCCGTTTGCTATTTCTGGATGATAGTTATTCGACATGATCTTTTTCATCAGTAAGGATGAGCTGTACTGCAGATGTGGCTCTTAACATCAAGACCATCCTCCTGTAATCATTTGCAAAGTCTGATACTGAAGAAGACTTTTACCAGGAATAGTACAGGGTGTTACAATCAATTTACAAGTAGTCTTGGTGGGGAAACCAGTAATGCTGTTTATCTTTCCTAATTTTATCTTTTGAAGCTACGTCTAAACCCCACAAAGTACAATCCTTTGGGGATATGAACATTCTGACTGAAAAAGAACTTGCACATTTGAACTTGTCCCTTGGAACTTCAAATGACAACAGAAATGCAGATTAAATAAGATAGCAAAATGCATAGAGAAACAAGAAACTTCAACCACTGAAGACAGCACATAAAAGGGAGGGTGTTGCGTGTTCTCCCTCGAACATGCACTGTTTGCTACAGTGCGTGTTCGGGTTTTGAATGAGTGCCACAAATATAAGCACGTGGGGCTCGTATTCCCGTGTGTTGGCATCACTTAGCATCGGAGTCCGGTGCAGTTGCAAAGACTTGAAGTACCCTTTTTTTGCCATTCTCGTCATGAAATGACGGTTCGAAAAAAGGACAAAAATGTCTTCCATCCAAAAAAGGAAAACGACTGTTCAAGAAAAGGATAAAAATGTTCATTCGGAAAGTCGAGGATGATGTTAACTCTTCAAACGTTTCTTTTCGCCCTAAGCAGTAAACTTTTGCACCATCTGCTATAACAGGAGCTCTCTTTGACAACACACCTTTTACCGTCGTCTGCTGTCGTCAGAGCAGCTTTTGTCGTCCTCTCGAGTCCAGGTTCCTGCCTTGGTTTTTAGCTTGTGTTACAACACATTGCTGCCTTCTCGTTCCTGCATTGTGTTACAAAACATTCTCGTGTTTGTTCCTATCTCGTGGAGATAACTATAAATCGATTGACTGGTTCAATCATTGGTGGGCGTCATAGAGGCATTTGTCGACCATTTCTTTTTACCGTCTTCTCTTCTTTTTCGTTAGGCAGTATGAAAAAAAGCAATGATGTACAAACATTCTAACAAGTGCCATTAAGGCATCGTGAGTACCTTTTCATGTCATCATGCTATTGTTGAAGAACGTATGTTGTCGTGAGTGCCATTAAGGCATTATTTTGTTATTGCAGGTGGATTTTATCTTTACGACAGTTTAAAAATTAAAGATATTTGTAAGATGCTATGACCTGTTGACAAGAATGCTTGTGTACAGATGCGAGGAAGGGTCTCTACCCCATCCGATATTGTTCATTCACTCAGTATATGCAATGTATCGCAAATTGCAGTTGTAGTAACATACTATTGATTTGTGAGATATTGTTTTGTTTGTTAAATCAATTTGTAAGCTATTATGTTGAATTTTCATAACGATTTGTAATATATTTTGCGATATGTATATCAATTTGTAAGATATTGTGTTTTATAGTATCAATTTGTAAGCTATTATGCTGAATTGCCGTATCGATTTATAATATATTATGCAATATGTATATCGATTTGTAAGATATTTGTAAAAAAAATTTTAAAACATGTGCGTGCAGAAATACATTGTTGTGCGCTTGCGGTGGCGATTTTCATATTCAAATTGCTGCTCATTTAGCGATTTCTATTGAAATCACTTCACAGCGTCGTAGATATAATTAAATCACTGTCACGTAAATCGCTATCATCAACACACATATACAATAAATCGTTTCTTTTATTGACATGATAAATAACAACTCGATGCATAGTATAAGTAAATAACAAATCACTGTTGCTTTTATACTATGATTCATTCAATCATTTCTTTGACTTGCTTAACCTTATCATTATTCGTTGTTGTATGCATCTTGAATAAATCATAGTAAACGTATGCGCTGGCTAACACAAATTGATATCTTATGACAGTTGTGAGCTTATCATCTAGTTGCAATGAAGATGATCTATCTCAATTATTGGAAAGTTATGGAGAAGTGAACGTCTGTACTAATGACACACCTGAAGAATTGAACATGTGCACTAATGATGCACATGATAAGAAAGGTGCAGACATTGGATTCACTCTTGACTTGAATGTTCCAGAAGAAGAAATGCAATTCGATAATAAGGTACTCGATCATGGCAGTACACTTGATAAAGGTGTAGGCACTGAGAATGTACATGATAGTACATTTGACTCTGTTCCCGTAGAAGAAATGCAGTTTAATAATGAGGAAACTGCATATAAAATTTACAATGATTATGCCTTAAAACTTGGCTTCAGTGTTAGAAGGTATGCTTGGTCAAAAAATACACATGGTGTCATGGTGAGAAAGACATGTTTGTTCTAAGGAAGGTTGAAAGAAGTCAAGTAAAAATCCAACAAGGAGCAAGCCAGATTCAAGATGTGGATGTCCAACGAGAATGGTGTTAATAAGACTTTCAAATGAGAAATATGTAGTTCATACTTTAATAGTAACCATAACCATGATTTAACAACTTCATTTATGACTCCTATGTGAAGGTCACATTGTAAATTAATTGAAGCGCATGCTGTAATTGTTGAAATCGCTGTTAGCGTCGGCATTGCACCAAGGAAGACATACAATTTATGCATGCAGATAGATGGTGGTCACTAGAATGTGCCATTCACATCTATGGATCTAAGAAACCACTTGAGAAGGAAGATGACAGATAACATGAAGAATGGAGAAATATGTTCTTTGGTTAATTACTTACAGAAGAAATCAAGTATTGACCCTAGTTTCTTTAGTGCAATGCAACTGGATGAAGATGGATATACTGTGAATATGTTTTGGGCAGATTCAAAGTCAAGAGTAGATTATGAATGCTTTAATGATGTATTTGTTTTTGATATGACAATGAAGATTAATACTGAACAGTGGCCATTTGTGCAGTTTGTTGGAGTGAACCATCACTCACAGAGTTGTATATTAGGTGACACTTTTTTGCATGACCAGATCAAGGAAAGCTTTAAATGGTTGTTCATAGTATTTGCACAGGCAATGAATGGAAAGCAATCTTAAGTTGTACTTACAGATGGTGATCACGCAATTGCGGCTGTAGTGTCTCATGTATGGCCAGATGCACATCATCGCCTATGTTTGTGGCGTATTTTTTAAAATGCAACAGAGAACATAGGACACATATTTAATCAGAAGACAGAGTTTGACAAAAAGTTTACAAGGTATGTACTTGAGAGCGTAGATGATGTCACCTTTATGTCTGATTTGGAGAAAATGATTCAGATGTACCACCTTGAAGACTGTGTGTGGTTACAAAATTTATATGCAGGAAAAAAGAAGTGGGCATTAGCATATGGAAGACATCTGAATAATTTTCCATATGTCTTGCAGTCCGTGGGGGAAAGGAGATATGAAAAAAAGATGTGGGCATTAGCAATTGCGTGAGCCGCATACTTGCAGTCCGTGGTTTCTCCTTGACCTTTCTCAATGTGGGCCTTCGACGTGGTAGACCCAATCACTCCTTCAGCTTCTAACGACCACAAATATTTCATCGCAGCTACAGAATACTTTACCAAATGGGTCAAAGTCGTGACTCTACGAACAGTAGAAGGCCGACATGTGGTTTCTTTTGTTCATAAGAACCTTCTTTGTCGCTTCGGCGTCCCACATGATATTGTTTCAGATAATGACAACCATTTCAAGAATGAGAGGATGAAGACCTTTTGTTCGAAGTTTGAAATTCATCATAATTTCTCGACTTCATATTATCCTCAAGGGAATGGCCAGACAGAAGCCACCAACAAGATTTTGATCCGCATTCTGGAAAGAACTGTAGAGACAGACCGTGATTGACACGAGAAGATGCATGATGCACTTTGGGCTTATCGAACCACTATTCAGACTCCAACCAATGCTACTCCCTCAGAGCTTGTCTACAGGACCGAGGTGGTATTACCTCTCCACGTTCAGAAACCTGCATTCAAGTTCGCGTTACTCATTGAACTCTCGCTTGATCAGTATCAGCAACAAAGGTTGGTACAACTAGATCTGCTAGACGAGCGAAGACTCAAGTCTTCAAGGTGGACTTTGAATTTGAAGAAATAAGGGGGAAAGAAGATTTTAAAACTGAGGTAGGATTTTTGAAGTGAAGATGAGTTTTCAAAGTTAGAATGAACTTTGAATTTTGATTTTGAATCTAGGATTCAGAGATGGAATCTTGGAAGGGACTTGAATTCCAGATTAAAAGTATGAAATTAGAATGGATCTTAGATCCAGGTAGAATTTGAAAACAGAATTGGATTTTGAAATATGAATTTTCAGGATGGATTTGAATTCGAAATCTGAAATCCTAAATAGAATTAGATTCGAAGTCTGGAATCCAAGATGGAGTTGAATCCGGAAGTCTGGCTCCTAAATGGTATTTGATTCGAAGTCTGGGATCCAAGATGGAGTTGTATCTAAGGTTTGGAATTTCTAAATGGAATTGAATCTAAAGTTTGGAATCCGAGACAGAGTCAGATCTGAAAATCTAAATCCAAGGTGGAATTGGATTCTAAATCTAGAATTCAAGATGGAATTGGATTTTAAAAATCCAAATGGGACTTGTCGATGGATCTGGATTTTGGAAATACAGTCTTGAATTTAAAACTTAGGAAAAATCAAATTTTGAGATTCAGAATCAATCTCAAAACTTTGATTTTGAATTTGAGAATCAAGACTTAATAAAGGATAAATGTGATTTAAAGCTTGAGTTTTGAAATCAGAAGATGAATAAAGAATTTTTGAATTGAATTTTGAAATTTGATCTGAAATGCTAAATTGAATTTTGAAGTTGAATCCTGGAAATGAAAATGGAATTCCAAAGTCGGATTAAACTTTGAAATTTGGTTTGAATTGGAAATGGAATTTTGAAAAAATGATTTTGAAATTTCAAAGTCAAATTGAACTTTGAAATTGAATTTTGAATCTTGAAATGAGATAGAATTAAATTTGAATTTATAAATAAGAATTGATTTGATAAATGAAGAAGGTATTTGAAGAATTATCTCAAAAATCACTTGGATTTTGAAGTAAAATGAAAAGAATTTTGAAGATATGATGTAATTCTATCCTAAATGTTGAATGAATTTAAAGAATTTTGAAATTGAATTTGAAAAGCATATTTCATTCTTTAAATGAATTGAAATAAGATTGAAGATATAATACATTCCTGACTATGGTCATTGAATGTATCATATAGTAATCATATTTAAATTCAAGTGAAGAATAAAACATATTTTGGTCATTTTATAGAGTTTAAAATGAAATTAACTCTCAATATATCCTGACTATGACCATTGATATATATTTTGAGTTAATTTTAAGTTAAACCTTAATAAAAAAAGTTTTTTTTTTTAAATATGATGATTTTTGAAGAGAGATCCAATGTGGATCCAGTGTTATTCCATAAAAGATGAAAATCTTAAGTTTTGTTCACACCCTGACTATGGCCATTGATGCAAATCATCAACTTAGGATTTAATCACCTTTTATAAAATGGTGCATGTGCCATTTGTATTCCCATTCATGAATTTTTGAGAAATAAAAAGAAAAGTAGTATGAAATAAGCCATTCATGATATTTACAATGCTCATTCATTCTATCTAATACAGGAAATGTAAAGAATTCTTATTAATGTTTAACTATTACAAACTTAGATTGAAAATTGAAAATTGAAAATATCAAAATTCCTAGTTTATGAAGGAAAGCAACATTTTCTTACGTATTTACTGTAAAAAGAAGGAAAACATCATATCAAAACCCAGAGACATATGATCAATGGTGACAGTCTATGCTAATGAAGGACACGTATATGCAAATATATACATGCTAGGGCTAAAATGCATATGATTATACCCAAATCATAAGGGAACTGCACATGGGGATATGTTTATCTAAGCACCTATAAGGATACACCTGCCTAGGTATGAGTCTAAATATACATGAAAATGCAAACCTAACATGCATATATAACATTTATGTATAATATGCATATACAATATGTATATATACTTTTAAAGGAGATGCCTATAGAAGGATGAGAATACCAGGGTGAATGAATATGCATGGGGGAGTGATGGTAATGTAGTGGGTGAGTGTACATGCAATGGTGTACATAAGTGATAGGAAACAGGTAGGTATGGCTGGAAAAGATGGGGGAGTGATGGTGAAAACATCAATATGCAACCTGTAAATAAAAAAATGCACAAGTTTAATGTTCATGTATAGTGCAACAAATATGCAAGATACAAAGGTGATTTGTGTACATAAGTGAAAATATGTGCAGATGGTGGGAGTGTATAACAGTGAAGTGGAGGTTGTGGCAGAGAGTGAGATATGTGAAGTGTAATAAGTAGGGCATGAATGATGATGACAATATACAGTGCAACTGAAGCTAAGTATATATATATATATATATATATATATATATATATATATATATATATATATATATATATATATATATATATATGCAAAGGAAATGGAAACGGGTACTAGTGTAATGTGAAATGTAATTCTATTTTTGATTGCTCAAGGGTAATGAAGCAACGAGGTGTTGTAAAAGGCAGAATTTTACAGAGCAGTAGACTCAGCCTTAGGAGTCTAAATTGGTAAAGTATCTTGAGAAGAGGGAACATCTAAGGCCTGAATGTGATCACAAACAGGATTGGCCACTGTATCCATGACACCTATGTCACAGGGATTCGGCTAGCAGGGTGCCGCACCCGCGTCGACGCGACTCGACGCGGGTGCGGGTGCGGTCAACCCGATCCTGGGTGCGTTGACCGCACCCAGGATCATTTAAGTCCAATTTTTTTTTTGGATTTTTTTTTTAAAAAAAATTTGCCCTATGCTGCGAATTTTTTTTTTTTTAAAATATCTGTTGACAGCAGCTGTCTGTCAGCTGCTGTTTGTCAGCTGGCTGACAACAGCTGTCAGCTGCTCGATTCTTTTTTTTAAAAAGCAGCTCTGTCAGCTGGCTGACAGCAGCTGCTGTCAGCTGCTCGATTTTTTTTTAAAAAAAGCATTAGACAGCTGCTTTTTTTAAAAAAAAATCGATTCGTAAGGGAGGGGAACCCCGACCCCCTATATATATATATATATATATATATATATATATATATATATATATATATATATATATATATATATATATATTTTTTTATTTTGACATTTTTGCCCCTGCCGCACCCCCGCACCCAGGTTTTTTGGAAGTGCCGAATCCCCGCACCCGCACCCGCGCCCGCACCCGCACCCGCACCCGCACCCATGTGACATAGCATGACACCGATACTGCCAGCAACTTGTCTACTACCATTTTCTCCAAGCCCACACATTATAATATAAGGCTCAGAATTGAAATCATATGCTACAGGTTTGGTGATGAAACTCGTTCAACATTGGTGAATGAATATGTGATGAGATTCATTGTATTAACTGATCCCATAAGAGGTTTAAACTTGATTTTACAACAAGGAAAAGAGCATTTTTACAGTAATATTTTGGAAAATTGTTACAGAAAGTGGAATAAAATATCATGGCAAACAAATTTCAATAGCAAGAAATAAGGATTCACAATAAGTGAAAGAGGCATTTACAATAACTCAAATGCAGACATCGATCCTTCAAAACTAATGCAATAAACAGATTAGAAATCAATTTTAGATGTCAGACTCTCAAAATTCGAATAGTAAATTGGTTAACCGATCAGTTTCAGACATAAAGCTTAAGCATTAAATCGATTAGCAAATCAACTCTGGCATCATGCTCTCAAAGCTTAAGCAGTAAATGGGTTTCTGCTATTAAGGTGAAGGGGCTGGGATTGTGTGTCAATGAAGGATGCTACAAAAATTTACAGCAATAACTGACAAAATGATCTAACGTATGCTTTTTGTAACAAAGTATGAGAGATGCAGGAACACAGGAAAAAAATGACACAATGGAATAGGTGGTGCAAAGCAGAATGGACTGATTGTAAGTAGCATGAAGCATAGGGGTTGCTGGGGATGACCAAACCAATTCAGACAGTTTCTTCAAGAAGCCCAGAAGCTACCAAGGCATCGGTTGCTGCCCATCTCATGTCTACAGGCTCAGATGATGAACTACATTGCCTTACTTGGACGATAAAACAATGAATATTGTCATAAATTACAAACCAGCTTTCACCTTTACCAAAGGCAGAAAGATCAATGGGTCCCTCTCCATTAAATGACATCAAGTTCCTGAATAGCATTGTCCATTTCTTCACATACACTTCCATGCAGCATATTAATATTTCTTGTTTCTTAATATGTCATGCGGTTTCCATAATGGAAATTAATTTTGCCCAGAATTGTGACAAAGATTTGCAAGTCCATCTTGCCTATAGCAAATGGCTTCTTGGCAATACAACTCACCTGACTTCCAAAATTGTATATAGTTCCAGTAGAAAATTATTCTAAGTATGCAGCAAATGCACTTAGGATTCCCTTTAACATCTAACAACTGCATTAACGTGAGATAAAGATTGATATTTAACCAATAAATAAAAAAAATGCCATCTATCTGTTCCCCATAATGAACATAGGCAACCCTGGGTTCTATTGATCTCAAGAAGAGTGAAAGCCCTTTGAAGGTTGTGAGCCTAACTTCACGTGATGCATCTGAAATGCAAGTTTCAAACATAACATGAAAAGGCATCAGACTTTTTCTTTTCCAAAATCCCTGACGAAGAGTCCAAGGTTATGCTATCCATTTCCAAAGATAATCCATCACCTGGGAGTTCTGAACTTCCAAGTACAAAGTCAAAAAATGAAAACCAGTTGCATTTCAATGTAATTCTGATATTATGGAATCACAAAAAAAAAAAAGTTAAACATGGAATAACTACATTGCTTCATCACATATGTTTGTGACTCCTAAGAAAGAAATGTAATAAAATCTGAGTCAACCTGTTCATTAAAAAAAAAAATGATATCCCAACATGCCATCAGGTTCATCTTAGAGTAGTATAAGACAATACCTAGTATGATCGAACCTCCTTACCATTTTCTGCCAGGTGAGGCCCCTTTTGGCAGTTTCTGTTCAGATGCAGTTAGCAAACCACAAAAGAAGAAAACACACGTCTATGCTATGGAGAAGCATAAACATGGGTTATACTGAAATTCCATGAGTGAAAGCAAAGGCTTATACTGTACCAGAGCATAAGCATATGCTTACCACGAAACTGCAAAATTGAAAATATACACCTATGCTATAGTAAGGATGAACATTCTGCCATGATAAAATGTATATATGTGAGAAAAAGAGGGAAATCAAAGGACAATCACACAAAGAGGCAGGGCAAGTAACAAAACAATGCAATTATGATGAGATTTTAGTAGAATTATCGATTTTATGAGAATTCAGAGATCTCGAAATGAGACCAGGCGGAGTATATCAAAATAGAATAAAAGTGACAATACTGGACCGAGAGAAGGAAATTCTCAGAAAAGAAATCACAATAAACAAAGATATTTAAGTAACCTCTCAGAAAATCAAATAAGAAATCATTCGGGATAATGAAGGCCCTACATATGTAGCCTCAAATGCTGTGAGCATAGGGGCAACCTTAATGTTGCAATGTGTATCGTCAAGGCTGCAATAAGCAGACCGATGATACAAGGTTGCTTTTGAATAATAAAAAAAGAAAAAAAGAAGAAAAAAGAAAAACCGTGAAGGATTAAAGAAAATGCAGCAAGGAAAATAAAACAGACGATGGGGATGGATCACTTACCTTTGATTATTACGACTGGTGGTTAAAAAAAATTCTTCGATCCTTCCAAAGAAGAGGGGTTCGGATGGTTTGCAGACGTCTTCTCTGATTACTGTCGCTGGGGTTGAAGGGTCTTTGATCGATCAAAAGGAGGGGAAACACCAGGGAAAGGGGAATGACGATCAAAGGAAGCTTGCTGGATGGTGATTAATGGATGCTTGAGCTTGATGAATGATTAATGGATCGAGAAAGGCGTAGGGAACATGTGAACAACCGATGCCCTTGCTTCTCCCCCTTGCGTCTCTTTTATAGAGAGGGGAGGAAGGCTCTGGAACGGGTTCGTTGGAGATGAATGGAAGAGAAGGCATGCGATGGTGATGGGCGGACGAGGCCTGTGGGAGGAAGATCGACGGCTGGTAGACGCAGGGAACTCTCTGGAAGGGATCGAGAGAGGGAACCGAGACAGCGAGACAAAGGGCGAAACCGAGACAGAGAGAGAAAATGAGGCAGAGAGAGAAAGAGCGAGACAGAGAGGGAAAACGAGACAGAGAGAGAAAATGAGACAGTTGCAACTTTTTTTTTTGTGATTTTTCAAAAGGCGGGTTCTTCGATTTTTTAAAACAAGGTTCTAAACTTTCTCTAAAAGAGGTTTTTGTACTTTCCTTTGTATTTTGAATTTCTTGTTCGTTTTCTTGGTATCTTCTGATTTTTTTTTGTTATTTTTGAAATAAGACTCTAAAATTACGAGAAAATAAAAGGATTTTGACATATTTTTGTAAAAATTTGAAAATATTTACAAAAGAAGAATTTTTCGAGAATTCAAGGCTATTCTCTAAAAAAAATTCTTCAAAAAACGGGTTTTTGATCCGGAATTTGAAGAGACATATGAGTTTTTAACCTCGAATTTAGAAATATAGAGCAGTGAATCCAAACGAATGCCAGATGGACTGTCCAAGCCATTTAAAACTATTTTTGATATTTTGTAATTTTAATTTGAAAGTTGGACAACAAGGCTCAGATTTGGATTTTGATATTGAATTCGGATCTGAAATCGAGTCAGAGATATACAAAAATAGAGTTTATTCCATAAAATTCAAAGAATGTTTGGAATTTAAATTGAAATTGACTCGATTTACTCAAAAAATGGGGGTCAGGGGCAAAAAAAGGGAATATTTACAAAAATTTTAAAAAATTTGGGGTGTTCACAGATGCCTCTCTTTGCTACTAAGCCGATTAAAAGCCGAGTTTAGTGGCAAAGAAAAGACTCCAAATTTTGAAAAATGCCCCAGTCAGTAGATCTGAACTGGGTGTGAAAGAATTTGTTTGGAAAGATTTGATTTTCTCAAGCTTATCACCTTATCCTGAATGGTTCTGGGGGGACGAAATCCTCGAAAATAATATGACTGAATAATAGAAATGAGAAAATTGTGATGGGACTTTGGGTGAAAGTCTCCAAACAACAGAAAATAAGAATTTTGATCAAGTCTTAGGGGTGAGACAAGATCAACTTTTTGGAATGAGTCAGGTTTAGCCCTTAACCTGGATGATACGAAGATATATTAAGATGATTTTTCAGGTTCCACCCTAACCTGAATGGGAAAAGAATATACGAAGACCTTGACGGGACATTTTTGAAAAAATGCCTCACGAAATGAAAGCTCGAGTATGATTCTTTATGGATGGATATACAAAGCATGAATTTTTCAATGGGAAGAACCATGATGGGACTAGTAGGATTGCCTCGTAGAAACGAGGCTCAGGTTTAACCCAAACCTGAATGGAAGATACCCCATGGAGCAAGGTTCAGGCTTAACCCTTAACCTGAAAGGGACGATACCTCGAGGAACGAGGTTCAAGCTTAACCCTTGACCTGAGTGGGAGACCATACGAAATCCTTAAATGAAGAAATCGTGGTGGGACTAGAAAGGATATCTAGTCAAAACAAGATTCAAGTTTAACCCTTACCTGAATGGAAAAATACTTCGTGGAGCGAGGTTCAGGCTTAACCCTTAACCTGAAAGGGGCGACCATACGAAATCCTCGAATGAAAAAACCATGATGGGACCTTCGGAGTTTGAACGAACAAATCTGAAAGGGGTCTTGTGAGAAGAGAAAAATGAGGTTCCCTAAAGCTTAAAAAAGGGATGATCTTGGGCGCCTCATTGCTGAGACTAAATCAGTTTTTTAAAAACAGACAACCTCTCGCAGAAGGTTTGGGCGATACCTCGAGGAGCGAGGTAACAAGTTTAATCCTTAGCCTGAATGGATACAAAATCCTCGAGGAGCGAGAAAACTGTGATGGGACCTCTAGACTTCGCACAACAAGTTCAAGAGGGGTTTGCAAAAGGATGAAAATGGGGGTCCCTAAAACTTGAAAATGGGTTGATCTTGGGCGCCTCATTGCTGAGACTGAAATAACTTTTAACAATAACAAACATTTTGCAGAAAGTTCAGGTTTAACCCTTATCCTGAGCATAGACTGTCTATGACGGGACAGTGGGGAACACAAGAAAGTGCGCAAATCTGAGAGCGCTCTGATTAGACGGAAGGAAATGACTTTTCAGTCCTAATGAGGGATGACGTCAGGATACGTCAAAATGAACATCAAGTTCTCGTTTCATGTTGGGATAATTAGAAAACATTGCCAATAAGATGCCAAAAAATGCATTTGATTCAAAATGATTGAATTGTGCATATATGTGTGAGAATATCACCTCTTTCTACCTAGAGTATTAACTCCAATTGGGCTAGCTCCGTAGAATCAAGAATCAAATTCAAATTTGTCGCTGTTGAGTTTCTTCAAGAAAAACATCAATTTCCTTGATATGAAAAAAGAGGAAATATTCTTAGCTTCATAAAAGCAATTGGGTGAAAAGATATTGATAAAAGAATTTCACATAGGTAAAGATAATTCCTGGCAA
Source organism: Nuphar pumila (assembly GCF_984573655.1). NCBI lineage: Eukaryota > Viridiplantae > Streptophyta > Magnoliopsida > Nymphaeales > Nymphaeaceae > Nuphar > Nuphar pumila. The sequence goes on along the minus strand of NC_143259.1, from coordinate 23,633,874 downwards.
TTTCGGGCAGTTTGATATCCTGAGGTTTTTTCCATGATGATCTTTTTGCATTCTTTTGAGTCATGGAGCTTTCTTGGGTTTTGGCGAGAAGCTTATTACATCATCCTTTATATTGGAGATGTCCTAACTTTTCTCTCTTTTTCGGGGAAGGGTATGTCACAAACTTATTCATCTTGGAGATGCTTTGATCCTTCTTTGTCTCAGGAATTATACTGATGATATTGTTTCTTGGTTAAAAATTCTCTAAATGATAGCAGAAATCAAATATTCTTTAGGGTTTGTAAGGAGGTTTATCGCAGTTGCCTTCATCTTGATGGTGATCTGAACATTCTCTGAAAGGATTCATCACAAACTCCTTCATCTCGGAGATGATCCAAATCTTCTTTGGCCCGGGGGGTCTAGCTCACATATTTGTCTTCATCTTGATGACAATTGAGAGATCCCTTTTGCAGATATTTGATTTGCAGCTCAAATGACTGAGGAGATACAGATTGGGTAGGTTCTTTTTACTGCGTAGGATATTTCCACTGTCTTACTGCCAGAACGATCTTTAAGGATGTGCCATAGCTATGATCAATATCAATTCACTTACGGCTTTTCAACATCATTGAATTTTTCTTTGTCGGTCATATCGAAGATTTTTCTTCATCCTCTTGGTAGACCAACAGAAAAGGCTTGAATTTTGTTCTTTATTTCGCAAAAGTCTTGTCCTTTTGAAAATAATACTGAAGGTAGTTCAAGGTAATCCTTTGTGCGATGAAAGCTTTGAGATCAACAATGGTTTATGATAGAAAATTGGCAAAATATTATAGAAATTTTTGATGAAAGGAGTCGCTTGACATCGAGTCGACACATCTATGACAAAAATTCTCCTCTCTTTTTCCCCAAAAAGAGAGACTCAGACTTAACCCTTACTTGAATGGGAAGTTGGAAATACTCCTCTCTTCCTTAAATAGGAGGTGTTTGCAAAACGGAACTTTCGAAGAGAAATTAAGTTTTCGTCAAAACTCCCTATCTCTAGGTTTCTCTTATGGAAAGGCGGCCGACAATAAAGGTTGAAAAAGTATCACAGAGGAACGAGTCCATCACACTCTCCCTAGAAGAGGGTCCTCTGTGAAGGGGTTGACCAAAGATGAGAAAAACGGGGGCCACAAAAAGAAACGAGCTTCCGTCGAAGCTCTCCCTAGAGAAAGAGTTCTTTTGTGTAAAGTTGGTTGTTGTTTTGCAAACTGTTCGCGAAGAAAATGAGTCCCTTCAAACTTTCCCTGGAAAAGGGTTCTTGCGAACAAAAGATGGTTGCATGCGAAAGAAACAAGCTCCCTTGAACTCTCCCTAGAAGAGGGTCTTTTGCAAGATAAAAAGATTGATTTTGACAAAATGATAATCCGAAGGTTGAAATTGAGATTTAGAGCTTGAATGTTGATGAATGGTTAGTACAAAGGCTGAACTTTGATGGCTAACTGATCAGTTAGCCAGACACTAGCACGAGCGCTAGATGTACCAGTACGAGCACTAGATTTTGACAACGCACCAGCACGAGCATTGGATTTTGAAAATGCCCCAGTACGAGCACTAGGCTTTGAAAAATGCGCCAGCACGAGCACTGAGTTTTCAAGACGCACCAGTACGAGCACTGGATTTTGAAAAACATACCAGTACAAACACTGAGTTTTGAAAATGCACCAGTACAAGCACTGAGTTTTGAAAATGCACCAGTACGAGCATTGAGTTTTGAAAATGCACCAGTACGAGCACTGGGTTTTCAAGATGTACCAGTACAAGCACTGGATTTTGAAAATGCACCAGTACGAGCACTGGATTTTCTTAAAAATATACTACTACGGGTACTAGATTTTGAAAAAGCGCCAGTACGAGCACTGGATTTTTGAAAATGCACCAGTACGAGCGCTGAATTTTGAAAATGCACCAGTACGAGCACTGTATTTTGAAAATGCACCAGTACAAGCACTGGAATTTTTTAAAAATGTACCAGTATGAGGAATGGATTTTGAAAAAACACCAGTATGAGCACTAGATTTTTTGAAAATGCACCAGTACGAGCGCTGAAATTTGAAAATGCACCAGTACGAGCACTGGATTTTGAAACAGAGAGTTGAAAAAGAGACCGACATTCTAAGATACTTGAGAGTTGAGCGGGAATAATTGCCGGTGTTTCAGGATTATTCCTTATCCTGAAGGAGAATTTAGATTCATCCCTTAACCTGAAAGGGAAGAGAAAGACAAAACTTTGGTCCAAATACGAGCATCGGATCAAAGGGAGAAATCCGAGTCAGAATTTGAAATCGCAAAAATGGAAGATAAAGGGGGAAAACCCAAGTCGAAACCCGGATCTTCAAAATGAAAGAAGAGAAAATCGAGTTTGAAAACTTAAATTTTCGAGGTAACAATTGGTCCAATGCGAGCATCGGAACCAAAAGGAAGCTCGAGTCGGAACTCGAAACTCCGAAAATAAGAAATATATACAAAAGAGGAAAACCTGAGTCGGAGCCAAGTTTTTCAAAATAAAAGATGAAAGAGAAAATCGAGTTTGAGAACTCGAATTCTCTGTGTAACAATTGGTCCAATGCGAACATCAGATCCAAAAGGAAGCCTGAGTCGGAACTCGAAACTCCGGAAATAAGAATATAAAAATGAGACCCGAGTCGAAACCCAGATCTTAAAAATAAAAAGAGAAAATTGAGTTTGAAAACTCGAATTTTTGAGGTAACAATTGGTCCATTGCAAGCATTGAATCCAAAAGGAAGCCCGAGTCAGAACTCGAAACTCCGGAAATGGAATATAAAAATAAGACCCGAGTCGGAACCCGAATCTTAAAAATAAAAAGAGAAAATCAAGTTTGAAAACTTGAATTTTCGAGGTAACAATTGGTCCAATGAGAGCAATGAATCCAAAAAGAAGCTCGAGTCGGAACTCAAAACTCCAAAAATGGAATATAAAAATAAGACCTGAGTCGGAACCCAGATCTTAAAAATAAAAAGAGAAAATCGAGTTTGAAAACTTGAATTTTTGAGGTAACAATTGGTCCAATGCGAGCATTGAATCCAAAAGGAAGCCCGAGTCGAAACTCCAGAAATGAAATATAAAAATAAGACTCGAGTCGGAATCCGGATCTTAAAAATAAAAAGAGAAAATCGAGTTTGAAAACTCGAATTTTCGAGATAACAATTGGTCCAATGCGAGCATTGAATCCAAAAGGAAGCCCGAGTTGGAACTCGAACCTCCGGAAATGGAATATAAATAAGGAAAATGAGACCCGAGTCGGAACCCGAATCTTATAATAAATAAAATAAAATAAAATAAAATAAAATAAAAACAAAAACCTGAGTTGAAACTCAGATAGGAAGAAAGTGATTCCAACCCGGGAGTCAGATTTTGGAAGGATTGACAAAAGGCATGAATAGACTCCGCCGATTATGACAAAAATGAGAGATTTATTAAAAAATTCTTGACCCAAGATGGCCTAAGATTTGAATTTATTTATGATGGTTTCTAGGATTATCCCTTATCCTGAAGAAGAATAAAATTCTACAAGATTGATCAAAATTGATAGAGATTAGTAGAGGACAAAAGGAATCGACAAAAAAAAAAAGAATCCATAAAGCTGATGGAATTGACAATAAAATTGAGAAGGATTGGTAGAAATTGGCAGAATTTTGAGGAAAATTGATGATAAAAGATTTCAAGACTATCCCTTATCCTGAAAGAAGAAGGACCTCGCAGGACGAGATTTAGGTTTATCCCTTAACCTGAGAAGGAAAAAGAACAAAGGAGTAACCTCATTGAAAAGAGGCATCAGGTTTATCCCTTAACCTGAAAGGGTACAAGAAAAGATTGATAAAATTTAATAAAATTAATGATAAATTGATAAAACTTGACAAAAATTGATAAAATAGATAATAAATTGATGAAAATTTGATTAAATTTTAAAAAATGTAATGAAGTGAATGTAATTAATAAAAATAACAAGATTAACTGAAAATTGACGAGATTTGAGAAAATGAGTTTTTGTCTGATCCTGCCTGCACATGATGAAGAAAGATAAATATAGATCAAAATAATAATAATAATAAAAAAATGCTCCAGTATCATGGAGAAGAATGTGAGAATTGATAAAAGATCATTGCTTTATTGAGAAAGACTCTTTGAAGAGTACAAAAGGCTAGGAGAAACATTTTAAGCATAGAACTTCTGCAGATGCAGAGCATTGATTGGATCTGGTAGTTCTACCCCATCCGCGTTGATCAGACGGTATGAATTGCGAGGTAGCACTTGCTTAACCACATAAGGGCCTTCCCAATTGGGTGACCACTTGCCCCGTGGCTGATGCTTGAGGTGAGTTGTCGATCTGAGCACCAGATCATTAACTCAAAATCTTCTCTCAATAACTGACTTGACATAGTGCCTAGCTATTCTCTGCCGATAGGCTTGAGCATGCTCTGCTACCTTGAGTCTTCTCTCGTCTAGCAGATCTAGCTGTACCAACCTTTGTTGCTGATACTGATCAAACGGGAGTCCAATGAGTGACGCGAACTTGAATGCAAGTTTCTGAACGTGGAGAGGTAATACCACCTCGGTCCCGTAAACAAGCTTCGAGCGAGTAACATTGGTTGGAGTCCGAATGGTGGTTCGGTAAGACCAAAGTGCACCATGCATCTTCTCGTGCCAATCACGGCCTGTCTCTACAGTTCTTTCCAGAATGCAGATCAAAATCTTGTTGGTGGCTTCTGCCTGGCCATTCCCTTAAGGATAATACGGAGCTGAGAAACGATGATGAATTCCAAACTTCGAGCAGAAGGTCTTCATCCTCTCATTCTTGAAATGACTGTCATTATCTGAAACAATATCATGTGGGATGCCGAAGCGACAAAGAAGGTTCTTATGAACAAAAGAAATCACATGCCAGCCTTCCACTGTTTGCAGAGTCACGACTTCGACCCATTTGGTAAAGTATTCTGTAGCTGCGAGGAAATATCTGTGGCCGTTAGAAGCTGAAAGAGTGATTGGGCCTACCACATCGAAGGCTCACATTGAGAAAGGCCAAGGGGAAACCACAGACTGCAAGTATGCGGCTGACACATGAATGGAAGATGCGTGCATTTGGCATTTGACACATTTCCTTACGAATCGATGGCAATCCTGCTGCATGATTTTCCATTAATATCCTGCCAGAATGATCTGCTTGATGAGCGTTTGGTAGCCGATGTGACCACCACAAATTCCCTCGTGTGCCTCTTGGACCGCTTCCATGGCTTCATCTCTGTCTAAGCATCTGACATACTCAGAACTGAACCCATGATGGTAGAGAGTATTGACAAGGATGAAATAGTGGGCTGACATGCGCTGAATCACACGTTGCTCCCTTCTTGGCATCTTCGGTGAAAATTCACCAGTTTCAATAAAGTTTTTGATGTCTTGGTACTAAGGCTTCTCTTTCTGAGTGACTTGGTTCACTTGCTCAGCTGGGATAAAGGCATGTTGATCAAGTCTGCTAATCTCGAAGGAACGACAGGATTCACTGTCTTTGAATGACAAAATGAAGCCAAGACAGGCCAAACCATCGACTATATGGTTGTATTCCCTCTCGACATGATTGAGCTGAAATTCTTCGAAGTTGCTTATGAGAGCTAAGGAAATCTTCTGATAGGGGATCAGTTTTGAATCCTTGACTTGCCATTCAACATTAACTTGACTGACAACAAGCAATGAGTCACCGAAGGCATGTACTCTTTTGACATTGAAGTTTTGCAAAATATTAAGGCCTTGTATTAGAGCTTCATACTCGGCCATGTTATGAGTACATTGGAAGCTAAGCTTGAGGGAATAAGAGATCATCTCTTTTTCGAGAGTGATTAACAAGACCCCAATCCCTATACCAGACATGTTTCTAGCTCCATCAAAGAAAATGTTCTAAACTGGGGACTCCTGAATATTGCAGATGCGATCATCGAGAAAATCGTCTTCCGCCTTGACCTATTCTATCAACGGGAAATCTGCTAACTGATCTGCGATGGACTGACCCTCGACTGACTTCTGAGATACATACTCCATGTCATACTGCATCAGGAGGACTTGCTATTTTGCAATTCGTCCGGTAAGAAATGGCTGCTCAAGGATGTACTTGAGAGGATTAAGCCTTGACAAAATTTTGATTTCTTAGGCCAGCAGACAATGTCTTAGCTTCTGACACATCCACACTAAGGCTAGACATGTCTTTTCCATCTGAGAATATCTCTTCTCATAATCGATGAAAGTTTTGCTTATGTAGTAGATGACATGCTCTATCCGGCTGCCTTCCTCATACTGTGCAAGAAATTCGCCACAAGCATTCTGGTTGACAGAAATGTATAAGAGAAGCGGCTTTCCCAGTTCTGGTGGCTTCAAAACCGGTGGATTGAAAAGATACTGCTTGATGTGCTCAAATGAAAGTTGGCATTCTGGTCTCCACTCAAATTTCACTTCTTTTCTTAACAAGTGATTGAAGGGTTCACATCTCATGGCCAAATTAGAGATGAAGTGTCGAATAGACTGAATGCGCCCTTCAAGGCTCCTCAGCTCTCTGAGATTGGTAGGAGGTGGCATATCAATGATTGCCTTCGCCTTGGCGGGATCCACTTCTATGACTTTCTTGCTGATCATATAGCCTAGCAGTTTGCCTGACTCCACTCCGAAGACACACTTTTGTGGGTTGAGTCTCAATTTGTAAAGGATTAGTCTTTCAAAAACTTGGCCAAGAGCATCGAGATGATCTTCTCCTTCTTTGAATTTGACCAGGATGTCATCTACATAGGCATCCATGCTCTTGTGCATCTGGTCATAAAAAATAACCGCCATTGCTCTCTGATAGGTTGCCTCAGCATTCTTGAGCCCAAACGGCATGACTGTGTAGCAAAAGGTACCCCAAGGCATGGTAAAAGAAGTTTTTGACTGGTCACGAGCGGCCAGTTTGATCTGATTGTAGCCTGAGTATCCATCTATAAAGAAAAACATGGCGTGGCCTGCCGTACTATCGATCAAAAGATCGATGCTGAGAAGTGGATAATCATCCTTCGGGGTGTCCTTGTTGAGTTCCCTGAAATCAATACAGATTCGGACTTTGCCATTCTTTTTGGGAACTGCTACGATGTTCGCCAACCAGTCTGGATAATCAATGGTCCGGATGAATCCTGCCTTTAACAACTTCTCAAGTCCTTCTTTAACTTGTGGTGCCACGCGGGGATCCATTTTCCTTAATTTCTGCTTGATTGGCTTGACATCAGGCTTTAGTACGAGACGATGCTCGACCAACCTTGAATTCAACCCTGACATATCCTCATAAGTCCACGCAAAGACTTCTTGATGCTGCTTGAGAAAATGGATAAGCCTTTTCTTCTCACCTGAACTTAAACTGGAACCAATTTTGAGGATTTTCGGGTCATCTTCTGAACCGATATTGACATCCTCTGTCGGATCTTGAACCAAAGGCGACTGTTCATCCTGCTTCTGAATACTGGCAAATTCTGGCAATTCTTGAATTGCTGAGTCGAACTTTGCTAATTCTTCGATCTACTTTGTCACTTTGCTGACCTCTGCCCCTGCCTTTGCCTTGCAGATTCAGGCCAACTTAGATTTATTTTGAGAAAAATTGGAATTGATAACGAGCCTTTTAAGCAATTTAAAAACCATGATTCTGGCAACCCTAAAAGCACAAAGAAGGTTTTTTGAGAAAAGGTAAGAGATTTCAAAAATAGCCTTTTGTACAAAAACATAGAATGATGCCCTAGACAAAGATATAAGCAAAGAATCATATATGCCAAGATGTGAAGAGAAGATCAAAATTTCATTGATTGATTAAGGATAAAACAACCGCTTGGTATTTACATATGACTCGTGAAAGGAAAATTGGGACTGAGTTGTCCCTACAAGATAACATAAAAAAACAGAAAACAAAGGCATTATCTTCACTCTACCGCTCTGATGAAAATGGTTCTTCTGTTTGACGACTGACCGGTGAAACCCAAGCCTGTACCATTAACCTGTCGAGCGGGGACGATTGGCTCCATCAGGCCGTCCTCGTTCTTACCAAGGCCTCTGAAGGGCTGGTAGCCATGCTCCATTAAAAGATTGAATCCTTTCTTGGCTTTTGAGAACTGAGGAAATAAAAGGTGATCTTTAAAAGAAGTGCAATTGAGGCGCCCACCCAGCTTGAAGAAGCAAGGTCCCTGCCACTAGACCACTGCGGTGACGTTCACTGTTGGCTGGACTTTCTCTAGCTTCAACATGTCCAAACTATCACTCAAATTAATCTCACCGACCTCCCGAATGCTTGGGATGTCGACAGTGAAAGTGGGACGGGGAATCATGAGTTGCGGGAGTCTTTTTTCTGGATCTTCTCCCAGAACTGTGATAATCATGCCTCCCTTCGACCATTTGATGCATTGGTGAAGGGTTGAAGGAACGATGTTGGTATTATGAATCCAGGTGCGCCCCAGCAGAAGGTTATATGTGGGTGGCACGTTGACCACATGGAATAACATAGTGTGCACCAAGTAGTTAATGAAGATTTCAAGGAAGACTTTCTCATTGGCAGTCTGCCCATGATTGTCGAATTCATAGATCGTTATCGGATCTGGGGTATATTCTTCTTCTTTGAGGCCCAAGGCCTTGGCTGTCATCTCCGGACAGATGTTGAAGCTGCTGCCTCCATCAACAAGCACATGTGGAACAATCATGCCCCTGGTTCGTACCACTATATAGAGAGCATTGTTGTGGAATGAATGAAGCTTTGGCAAATCCTCATCTGAAAATGTAATTGGTGCATTGGTCATAGCCTGGTTTGACGATCTGAGCCATGTCCTGCGGAGTTGTGCTTGGTTTGACCTTGATTTTTCGCAACAGGTTTTCTAGAACTTGCTGATGTTCCGGGGAAGCATGAGTTAAATCCAGGATGGAGATGTTTGACGATGCCATGATCGGTTTCTGAATTGATTCTGACTTTTCACCCTTCTTTGAAGCTGCTTTGATGAAGCACTTTGAAATCCTGGGAATTTGCTTGGCGACTTCTGCTGTCACCTTTGTTGGTTCCTCAACTGTCCTCTTGTTGTTGAAAAATGAAGTGATATTCACCCTCTTGGTGGAAGACTATGCCTGACGTAGGACTAGGACCTGATGCTGATCCTGAATATCCTGACTGAAACATGGCCGAATGTTGTTCTGAAGAAAGACTGTTTTCTCTGAAATCACTGAAGCTGAATGCTTGGGGAAAGGCTTGAACAAGATTTTGGGTTGTTCTTCGTCCTCATTCTCGATCAATAAATTCTTGTCGATGCAGTCCTGGATGATGTTTTTGAGGACAAAACAATGCTCTATGTCATGTCTGACAGTCCGATAAAATTTGCAAAATTTTTTCGTCTATTTTCCCATAGCCACTGGAGGATCTGCCACCTTGGGGAGTTTGGCCATCCCCTTCGATAACATATATTCGAGGATATCCTCGCAGGATTGTTCCAAAGCAGTGAATTCCCGATCATAAATCCATCCATCATGCTTTGGTTTCTCTTGTTGCCTTGCTTCAGGTTGCTGTACTGGCTGGATGGGCTGTGGCTTAACAAATTTCCCTTTCGGGGCTGCAGAGTTCGTTCTTTCAGCCTTGGAGTTTTCTGAGTTTTTACGACGGTTTTTCTTGTTCTTTTTGCTACCAGAACTGCTACTGTGGCCTGAAAATTCTGTAGAATAAGCGTGTGCTTTCGTCTTCTGCTCAGAGTTACCTCGAACGAAAGGGTAACCTTCACAAAGGCCGTTGTCTAGTCCTGTTTCGAGTCATTCAGCTCTCTCAATCAACTTATTGAATGACTTCGCAGGAGATGTAGAGATGAGATTCCTCAAATGCTGGGCAAAGTTATTCAGAATAATTTGCAGTGCATATTCCTCTGGGATGGGAACCTTCATTCTGTTATAGGTGCTCCTCCACCTGTGGATGAATTCACCAGCTCTTTCATTCTCATTCTGTTTAAGATTGTATAAATGGTTGAGAGTTGGCGATGCTTCAACATTAAACATAAAGCGCTCGATGAAAAGATTTACTACTTTATCAAACTCTCGTAGTTTGATAGGGTTAATGTGGTCTGCATACCACCTTGCTACTACTCCCTCTAGACTACGGGGGAAGCAAATGAACAAAGCCCTGTTGTCTTTCCTGAAACGGCCGCACTCTGCATAGAATGTGGCCAAATGAGCCTTGGGATTGCCTGTTCCATCAAACTTGAGGAATTTTTGAGGAAGATTTTCCAAATTGTCATCCTCGTCTAGGCCGTTGTAGAAATCTTCGCCAGAATAGGTTTTCTTGCCTTTGCTCTTGGCCTGAATGTCCTTGATTGCCCGAGTCATTTCTCTCAATTGCTCGTGCATCAGATCTTCAACTGAGATGTGTTTGTTTACAGATTCGGGCTCTGCAGTGATCTTCATGAACTGCCGTGGAGGATTCTGACTATAGACAAATTGCTTTTCCTGTTCTGACTCTTCCTCTGCTGATTCTGATTCCTCAGAAGTGGTGTCAGGCTGGACCTTTTTTTCTGACAATCCAGACTTGTTTTTTCACTGCCTTCTTCTTCAATTTGCCCTTAGGAACGACCTTCTTCAGACTGGCCTCAGCTTGTTCTGACTCTTCCTCTGCTGATTCTGATTCCTCAGAAGTGGTGTCAGGCTGGACCTTTTTTTTGACAATCCAGACCTGCTTTTTCACGGCCTTCTTCTTCAATTTGCTCTTAGGAACGACCTTCAGACCGGCCTTAGCTTGTTCTGACATCATTCTTGCCATCATTTTCTGGAACAGACCATACATGGTGGGATCAATATCATCTCCCTTGTTCTGACTCTGTCCTCTGACCGACTTGGGAGAGCCCATTCCTTCAATCTCACTGTCATTGTGTTGAGGGACCGTTTCTTTTCCAGCTCTTGTCTGAACCATTCTGACAATGCTAATAATTTCTTTGATTAAGGGAATGGTTAGAGCGCAGAAGAACTTTTTGAAACACAACTTTTGAGAAAAGACGAGAACGGAGGAATCGATAGACAATTAAACAGGTTATCCCATCACCAGGGATCAGGTCACCACAAAACTTGTGATAATTGTGCCATCATTTTTGCGATAACGAAAAATGCACCTTGTTACCTAGGCGAGGTCGTCCATCATGATAAGATATATTTGAAGAAGAATAGGAGGAATGTCCCATCATTAGGGATGAGGTCGTCACGAGAATTGTGACCATTTTATGTCATAAAACAAATAAAAGAATAAAATTTAGCTTAAAAAACTTTTTAATAGAACGAAAGTCGAACTTTATTGATGACAAATTCAAAGACAAAGATAAGGTGGGCAAACAGTTTGCCACCATTCTTGATATTCAGAAGATACATTGGGTCCAGGAAATACAGACAAAGGAATGTATTTAGTTACATGGTATGCCCTAGACCACTGATCCGACTGCAGATCGAATTCTGGCATGTGACCCACTGGGAAGCGAGTGTTGACATGAACCTACCGCTGCGAGAACTGTCTGAGACACCTCTCTGGCTGATAGTCAACACAGAAAAAGGGACTAAGCAATCTGTAACACTTGCTACGAGCATAAGTGTAGCGAGGAACTGACTCTTGTCTGTCGAAGTAACCCCAAATGATCTCTTCCTGATGCAGACTTTCGATCGAAGCGCGATACCGAATGGTAGACTTCGTCTTCTTGCTATTGAACCTGAAGGAACTGACCTTTGATGGCACATGTCGCAGGAACCAAGACTGTAAAGCATACATGCATCCTTCCACCTGAATGGTCTCTCCAAGGGCGAAACAAGCTAAACCTCGATAGAGAAAGGCTAAAGCTTCCATGGACACTGAAAGTTGACAGGTCTGCTTGCTTCTCCATCTTCGAAAGAGTTGGGCGACTCTGATATCGATGAAATTCTGACCGTCTTGAAAGAATGCTAATCCCACTATGCATAGGATCATGGCATGCTGGATTCTTTCTTTCGCTGCTCGAGACAAGGTGTCAACTTCCTCGTAGACTCCATATTTGCGATAGAGTCCGAACAGTTCGATGAACTGACTTCCGTTGATCTTAGTGAGCGGCAAAGATCTGCTCCCTATTGCCCTGACTAATGCTTCTCGAATATCTATCCCTTGACGTTGATCAGGAACTGCTGCTCGACCGGATTATCTAGCTGACCAGCTGGCTCTAGCAATCCCATGATGTCGTTGAATTTGTCCATTAGCAGAGTCATTTCTCCCTATGGAAACCAAAAGGTGCAAGTACGTGGATTCCATCGTTCTGCCATTGCCTGAATCAGACTCTCGTTGATGGTTTGCTTACCCACTGTTGATACCATCTCCAATCCACAACCATCCAAGTGGTCTGGGAACATACGCGAGAAGGTGGCGAACCAAGAATAATACCACCGAGAGAAGAATGGATGAGTCTGGATAACCCGATGATATGAGGATCCATCCTTTATTTGACAGAAGACATGATCTCTGGGAAAGACAACATCGAGGGAGTTTGATGCCATCAGAATGATACTGGGGAAAAGAAGAATGAGGAGAATTAGATTGAATGCAGGACTTACGGATAGACTCTTGAAGAAAGGAGGATAGATACAAATCCTGGAAATTTTGAAAGATCAAAGGAATTTAGAAAAAGGGATTTCTAGGGTTTTTAAAGAAAATTTGATATAAAAGAGAAAAAAGTGTAGATAAAGGAAAAATATATACTTGGGTTTATGAAAATTAGGGGAAATTTTGAATAGTATACCCATGGTTTTGAAAAGGTTTTGATATGTATAAGAGAATACGAGAAACATCACATAACCACATCTGCACAAACAAGGATGCACACACAACACTCCCTAAAGGCTGACTCTAAATGCAATATTTGAAATGACTTGTAGGACCTTGATCCTAACTCTAGGGTTCAAATCATCTGATTCCAATCAAGGTACGCCGATATACTCAAGCCAAAGCTCGAAGTACGTGGCATAGAAATATTTCACTGGTTCTAAAGTAATGGCTTCCCAACATCCTTGAGCGCCTACCGATATACCTCAGACTATGACCCTTAGGTACGTGGTAGGGGGGCACTAACCCAAATAAGTGGCCCAGTTGTGAGGCTCTCTCCCGAACTATGGTTCAGTGAGACAACCCAACAACGTGAAGACCAGGACAATATAGGTAGGGATGTTTTTCAAAAACATGTTCAACATGCAAGAAAACCAGAAGGCTCTAATGCAAGTTCTAAAGAGATAGAATTTAAATGAAGAGAAGCATACACTTGCATACATTGTTTGCATTCAATCCCTATAATTGAGGAGAGTTGTATTTTAGACCTAAGTCTAAGTGAACATGGATAGATCTCCTCAATATGGTCCTACCAAACCATACTTAAATCCTATATGCATTATGTCAGCTAGGACAGAGTCTGGGCTCCTAAGGTTTGCATGAAAATGAAGCTGACATTTGTAGAATAAAGACTTAGATAATATCAAAGCAAAGCAAAAGGCAAAAATTCGACCGAACGGAGACGGGTCCCATCACGGTCGCCAACTCCTGTGATCATGCAAAATTTTTCCTCTCGTTCCTCTTTTTCTTTCTCTTTTCCTTTATAGCCTCTATTCCCTTTTTGAGAGGAATAAAAGATAGAAAGAAAAGAAAAAGAAGAAGAGAGAGGAACTCTTTTGCAAGGTCTCATTTGACCAAAATTTTGAAATGTTTTGAAAAATTACTCGCCTCCATTTTGAAAATTTTGCGGGAAAAATGGAGAGACGGGGGTTCGCTCGTCGGTACGAGGTTCGCTTGTCGGTACGAGGTTCGACCGTTCCTGGCGCCTTTACCAGGGGTAATCTAACCAAGGATCAAATTTATGCCTTTTGTTTTGTTAAAATATCATCTAAGAATTTATCCTAAGTCTAAAATGCACAGAGAATCATGCTTGTGCAATGTAAATGCAGAAACGTATGCTTTTGAGAAAACACTTTTGGAAATTTGAGATTTTTCAAGTGACTCTGAAATAAATGTGATAACGTTGTGAAGAAATGATCCAAAGGTTTTGAAATTGGTTTGAAAAAGTTAGATTTTGAATCTAACTTAGAATTTGGAATAGATCTTGGCAGAAGAGACTTGAAATTCCAAGTCTTGGAATAATCAGGGATTTGAAAAATGGACTTTGAATTTGAAGAAATAAGGGGGAAAGGAGATTTTAAAGCCGAGGTAGGATTTTTGAAGTGAAGATGAGTTTTCAAAGTTAGAATGAACTTTGAATTTTGATTTTGAATCTAGGATTCAGAGATGGAATCTTGGAAGGGACTTAAATTCTAGATTAAAAGTTTGAAATTAGAATGGATCTTAGATTCAGGTAGAATTTGAAAACAGAATTGGATTTTGAAATCTGAATTTTCAGGATGAATTTGAATTCGAAATCTGGAATCCTAAATAGAATTGGATTCGAAGTCTGGAATCCAAGATGGAGTTGAATCCAAAAGTTTGACTCCTAAATGGTATTGGATCTGAAGTCTGGGATCCAAGATGGAGTTGGATCTAAGGTTTGGAATTTCTAAATGGAATTGAATCTAAAGTTTGGAATCCGAGACAAAGTCGGATCTGAAAATCTAAATCCGAGGTGGAATTGGATTCTAAATCTAGAATTCAAGATGGAATTGGATTTTAAAAATCCAAATGGGACTTGTCGATGGATCTGGATTTTGGAAATCCAATCTTGAATTTAAAACATAGGAAATATCAAATTTTGAGATTTAGAATCAATCTCAAAACTTTGATTTTGAATTTGAGAATCAAGACTTAATAAAGGATAAATTTGATTTAAAGAAATGCTAAATTGAATTTTGAAGTTGAATCCTGGAAATGAAAATGGAATTCCAAAGTCGGATTGAACTTTAAAATTTGGTTTGAATTGGAAATGGAATTTTGAAAAAATGAATTTGAAATTTCAAAGTCAAATTGAACATTGAAATTGAATTTTGAATCTTGAAATGAGATAGAATTGAATTTGAATTTATAAATAAGAATTGATTTGAGAAACGAAGAAGATATTTAAAGAATAATCTAAAAAATCACTTGGATTTTGAAATAAAATGAAAAGAATTTTGAAAATATGATATAATTCTATCCTAAATGATGAATGAATTTAAAGAATTTTGAAATTGAATTTGAAAAGCATATTTCATTCTTTAAATGAATTGAAATAAGATTGAAGATATAATACATCCCTCACTATGGTCATTGAATGTATCATATAGTAATCATATTTAAATTCAAGTGAAAAATAAAACATATTTTGGTGCTTTTATAGAGTTTAAAATGAAATTAACTCTCAATATATCCTGACTATGACCATTAATATATATTTTGAGTTAATTTTAAGTTAAACCCTAATAAAATTTTTTTTTTTTAAATATGATGATTTTTGAAGAGGGATCCAATGTAGATTCAGTGTTATTCCATAAAAGATGAAAACCTTAAGTTTTGTTCATACCCTGACTATGGCCATTGATGCAAATCATCAACTTAGGATTTAATCACCTTTTATAAAATGGTGCATGTGCCATTCGTATTCCCATTCATGAATTTTTGAGAAATAAAGGGGAAAATAGTATGAAATAAGCCATTTATGATATTTACAATGCTCATTCATTGTATCTAATACAGAAAATGTAAAAAATTCTCATTAATGTCTAACTATTACAAACTTGGAATTAAAATTGAAAATATCAAAATTCCTAGTTTATGAAGGAAAGCAACATTTTCCTACGTATTTCCTGTAAAAAGAAGGAAAACATCATATCAAAACCCAGAGACATATGATCAAGGGTGACAGTCTATGCTAATGAAGGACACATATATGCAAATATATACATGCTAGGGCTAAAATGCATATGATTATACCCAAATCATAAGGGAAATGCACATGGGGATATGTTTATCTAAGCACCTATAAGGATACACCTGCCTAGGTATGAGTCTAAATATACATGGAAATGCAAACCTAACATGCATATATAACATTTATGTATAATATGCATATACAATATGTATATATACTTTTAAAGGAGATGCCTATAAAAGGATGAGAATACCAGGGCGAATGAATATGCTCTGTAACAGATGCAAAAGGGGAGCTAATAGATGCAGTAATGTAGTGGGTGAGTGTACATACAATGGTGTACATAAGTGATAGGAAACAGGTAGGTATGGCTGGAAAAGATGGGGGAGTGATGGTGAAAACATCAATATGCAACCTGTAAATAAAAAAATGCATAGGTTTAATGTTCATGTATAGTGCAGCAAATATGCAAGATACAAAGGTGATTTGTGTACATAAGTGAAAATATGTGCTGATGGTGGGAGAATGATGATGACAATATACAGTGCAACTGAAGCTATATATATATGCAAAGGAAATGAAAATGGGTACTAGTGTAATGTGAAATGTAATTCTATTTTTGATTGCTCAAGGGTAATGAAGCAACGAGGTGTTGTAAAAGGCAGAATTTTACAGAGCACTAGACTCAGCCTCAGGAGTCTAAATTGGTAAAGTATCTTGAGAAGAGGGAACATCTGAGGCCTGAATGTGATCACAAACAAGATTGGCCACTGTATCCATGACACCGATACTACCAGCAACTTGCCTACTACCATTTTCTCCAAGCCCACACATTATAATATAAGGCTCAGAATTGAAATCATATGCTACAGGTTTGGTGATGAAACTCGTTCAACATTGGTGAATGAATATGTGATGAGATTCATTGTATTAACTGATCCCATAAGAGGTTTAAACCTGATTTTACAAGGAAAAGAGCATTTTTACAGTAATATTTTGGAAAACTGTTACAGAAAGTGGAATAAAATATCATGGCAAACAAATTTCAATAGCAAGAAATAATGATTCACAATAAGTGAAAGAGGCATTTACAGTAACTCAAATGCAGACATCGATCCTTCAAAACTAATGCAATAAACAAATTAGAAATCAATTTTAGATGTCAGACTCTCAAAATTCGAATAGTAAATTGGTTAACCGACAAGTTTCAGACATAAAGCTTAAGCATTAAATCGATTAGCAAATCAACTCTGGCATCATGCTCTCAAAGCTTAAGGAGTAAATGGGTTTCTGCTATTAAGGTGAAGGGGCTGGGAGTGTGTGTCAATGAAGGATGCTACAGAAATTTACATCAATAACTGACGAAATGATCTAACGTATGCTTTTTGTAACCAAGTATGAGAGATGCAGGAACACAGAAAAAAAATGACACAATGGAATAGGTGGTGCAAAGCAAAATGGACTGATTGTAAGCAGCAGGAAGCATAGGGGTTGCTGGGGATGACAAAAAAATTCCAGACAGTTTCTTCAAGAAGCCCAGAAGCTACCAAGGCATCGGTTGTTGCCCATCTCATGTTTACAGGCTCAGATGATGAACTACATTGCCTTACCTGGACGATAAAACAGTGAATATTGTCATAAATTACAAACCAACTTTCACCTTTACCAAAGGCAGAAAGATCAATGGGTCCCTCTCTATTAAATGACATCAAGTTCCTGAATAGCATTGTCCATTTCTTCACATACACTTCCATGCAACATATTAATATTTCTTGTTTCTTAATATGTCATGCGGTTTCCATAATGGAAATTAATTTTGCCCAGAATTGTGACAAAAATTTGCACGTCCATCTTGCCTATAGCAAATGGCTTCTTGGCAATACAACTCATCTGACTTCTAAAACTGTATATAGTTCCAGTAGAAAATTATTCTAAGTATGTAGCAAATGCACTTAGGATTCCCTTTAACATCTAACAACTGCATTAACGTGAGATGAAGATTGATATTTAACCAATAAATAACAAAAATGCCATCTATCTGTTCCCCATAATGAACATAGGCAACCCTGGGTTCTATTGATCTCAAGAAGCGTGAAAGCCTTTTGAAGGCTGTGAGCCTAACTTCACGCGATGTATCTGAAATGCAAGTTTCAAACATAACATGAAAAGGCATCAGACTTTTTCTTTTCCAAAATCCCTGACGAAGAGTCCAAGGTTATGCTACCCATTTCCAAAGATAATCCATCACCTGGGTGTTCTGAACTTCCAAGTACAAAGTCAAAAAATGAAAACCAGTTGCATTTCAATGTAATTCTGATATTATGGAATCACAAAAAAGAAGAAGTTAAACATGGAATAACTACATTGCTTCATCACATATGTTTGTGACTCCTAAGAAAGAAATGGAATAAAATCTGAGGTCAACCTGTTCATTAAAAAAAAAATTAAAAAAATGATATCCCAACATGCCATCGGGTTCATCTTAGAGTAGTATAAGACAATACCTAGTATGATCGAACCTCCTTACCATTTTCTGCCAGGTGAGGCCCCTTTTGGCAATTTATGTTCAGACGCAGTTAGCAAACCACAAAGGAAGAAAACACACGTCTTTGCTATGGCGAAGCATAAACGTGGGTTATACTGAAATTCCATGACTGAAAGCACAGGCTTATACTGTACCAGAGCATAAGCATATGCTTACCACGAAACTGCAGAATTGAAAATATACACCTATGCTACAGTAAGGATGAACATTCTGCCATGATAAAATGTATATATGTGAGAAAAAGAGGGAAATCAAAGGACAATCACACAAAGAGGCAGGGCAAGTAACAAAACAATGCAATTATGATGAGATTTTAGCAGAATTATCGATTTTATGAGAATTCAGAGATCTCGAAATGAGACGAGGCAGAGGATATCAAAATAGAATAAAAGTGACGATACTGGATCGAGAGAAGGAAATTCTCAGAAAAGAAATCACAATAAACAAAGATATTTAAGTAACCTCTCAGAAAATCAAATAAGAAATCAATCAGGATAATGAAGGCCCTACATATGTAGCCTCAAATGCTGTGAGCATAGAGGCAACCTTAATGTTGCAAAGTGTATCGTCAAGGCTGCAATAAGCAGACCGATGATACAAGGTTGCTTTTGAATAATAAAAAAAAAGAAAAAAGAAAAAAGAAAAAAGAAAAAAGAAAAACCATGAAGGATTAAAGAAAATGCAGCAAGGAAAATAAAACAGACGAGGGGGATGGATCACTTACCTTTGATTATTATGGCTGGTGGTTAAAAAAAATTCTTCGATCCTTCCAAAGAAGAGGGGTTCAGATGGTTTGCAGACGTCTTCTCTGATTACTGTCGCTGGGGTTGAAGGGTCTTTGATCGATCAAAAGGAGGGGAAACACCAGGGAAAGTTGAATGATGATCAAAGGAAGCTTGCTGGATGGTGATTAATGGATGCCTGAGCTCAATGAGTGATTAATGGATCGAGAAAGGCGTAGGGAACATGTGAACAACCGATGCCCTTGCTTCTCCGCCTTGCGTCTCTTTTATAGAGAGGGGAGGAAGGCTCTAGAACGGGTTCATTGGAGATGAATGGAAGAGAAGGCATGCGATGGTGATGGGCGGACGAGGCCTGTGGGAGGAAGATCGAGGGGTGGTAGACGCAGGGAACTCTCTGGAAGGGATCGAGAGAGGGATTGGGAGAGGGAACCGAGACCACGAGACAGAGGGCAAAACCGAGATGGAGAGAGAAAATGAGGCAGAGAGAGAAAGAGCGAGACCAAAAGGGAAAATGAGACAGAGAGAGAAAATGAGACAGTTGCAATTTTTTTTTTGTGATTTTTCAAAAGGAGGGTTCTCCGATTTTTCAAAACAAGGTTCTAAACTTTCTCTAAAAGAGGTTTTTGTACTTTCCTTTGTATTTTGAATTTCTTGTTTATTTTCTTGGTATCTTCTGATTTTTTTTGTTATTTTTGAAATAAGACTCTAAAATTTACGAGAAAATAAAAGGATTTTGACATATTTTTGTAAAAATTTGAAAATATTTACAAAGAAGGATTTTTTGAGAATTCAAGGCTATTCTCTAAAAAAAATTCTTCAAAAAACGGGTTTTTGATCCAGAATTTGAAGAGACATTTGAGTTTTTGACCTCGAATTGAGAAATATAGAGCAGTGAATCC
The DNA here is from genome assembly GCF_984573655.1 of Nuphar pumila. NCBI lineage: Eukaryota > Viridiplantae > Streptophyta > Magnoliopsida > Nymphaeales > Nymphaeaceae > Nuphar > Nuphar pumila. The sequence continues at coordinate 23,613,809 of NC_143259.1, read as the reverse complement.
AAACGAATGCCAGTTGGACTGTCCGAGCCATTTAAAACTATTTTTGATATTTTTGTAATTTTAATTTGAAAGTTGGACAACGAGGCTCAGATTTGGATTCTGATATTGGATCCGGATCCGAAATCAAGTCAGAGATATACAAAAATAGAGTTTATTCTAGAAAATCCAAAGAATGATTGGAATTTAAATTGGAATTGACTCGATTTACTCAGAAAATAAGGGTCAGGGGCAAAAAGGGAATATTTATAAAAATTTTGAAAAATTTGGGGTGTTCACACCAACATTTTCACGTTACTTATTCTCAATCTCCAGATTTTGATGCATCGGTTCCCAATATTTTTTGAAATAGTTGGGGTCATATTGTCGTTCTTTATAATCATACGCTATGGCACAAACACCTCCTTTGTTCCAACTGTCTAATTGTTCCCTGAAGCGTTTGTGCCAATTCAAGTTCTTGGCCCTACCACTTTTCACCTTGCTTCTCACTTCAACAGGCTATTATGGGGTAGACTGTCCCAAGCCAGCTTGTAGGAGAACTCTACTACCATGCTGCAACTCGACTTCATAATTACTAAACAACCAAATATCGCATCCAGACAATCTCGCAACATTAGCAATAACCTCTTGGTCCTCGTCCTCCTCATCTCTATACGATCTTCACACACCTGTACATTGAAAATTATGGTTTAGGTATATACATAATTATTCATGCTAATGAATGCTAAATATTAAAATAAATTATAATAATGAGTGCTAAATATATTATAACGACTGTTACTAATGAGAGCTTTGTATTAAAATGATTTACACTAATGAATGTTATATATTAAATGATTTACAATAACAAATGCTAAATACTAAAATGATAACGCTTTGTACTAACGAAGAAAAAATCTTACAATGATCATTACTTAAGAAAGATAACGATTACAACGATTTACGATAACAATTTATACTAAGGAATACAAAATTCTGCAATGATCATTACTTAAGAATGCTAACGATTACAACAATTTACACTAATGAAAGTTAAATGCTAAAGCGATAACGATTTGTATTAAGAAATACAAAATCCTGCAACAATGATTACTTAAGAATGTTAAACATTAGAACGATTTGTATTAAAGAATAAAAAATTCTACAACGATCATTACTTAAGAATGCTAACGATTACAATGATTTACACTAATGAAAGTTAAATACTAAAGCGATAACGATTTGTACTAAGGAATACAAAATCCTGCAATGATCATTACTTAAGAATGTTAAACATTAGACCGATTCTAACGAAGACAAAATCCTACAATAATAATTACTTAAGAATGCTAAACATTTTAACGATTTATACTAATGAATGATAAATATTGATCGAAATGATTATAAATGATTTTAAACCATTTACCTCATTTAATTGCAAACCATCTAAAATGAACTTAGCATTATCTTGCTTTATATTTATTCTAGCCCACCGACCGATCTTTGAAAAACCACAAATCGCAGAGCCACACTGAGGAGGCAAGGCAACAATATGCTTCCACAACCAGACCTACAAAATTAATATATTAGTAAGACTATAACTTTCAATGATCTTAGTCTACAACTACAAAATATATAATAAATAATTACCTAGACAAATGGCCAAAACCCTGTGACGGTTTTTGTACCATTACTCGCACGGTAACTTATTCTCGAACCAGACAAATCGGAAAATAAAGTAAGACCAAAAAAATAAAGAAGGAAGCCGTGCAACTCTTGGTCAGCTCTTTTAGATGCACATGTAGCGGACCAGCCTTTCCATTTATTATGGAAAGAATAAACTTTTATCAATATGAAATTGCTTCCACCAGAAATACATTGCCTCCAGTCCTTCATCAATATTTCTAGAAGGGTCATGTACTTGTCCCTTGCGGTATAGATTGAATCTTGTAATAGGACATCACTTCGATGACACTTAAGACCCGTAATCCATGCCACATCTTTTAGGGTCATGGTGATCTCAAAAGAATCAAACTGAAATATGTTTGTCTTATTATTCCACTTATTTACCAGGTGGGTCATGGTATTCCAACACGTTTCAAAAGAATGTTGGTCCAAAAGGCCACTGAAGTGCATATTTTGCAATCAATCCTTCTGATATTCACTCAGTTGTCTATACCATGACAAAACTACAGGCCACTGACACCGCCCTCTGAGCTTTTCACCTGGTGTTCTACTTCTCTTGTGACCTCCCTGTAACACAAAATAACATATTATTTGTATCAAATCAAAATTAGTCCAATTTGTACTTCTATATGTTGTTGTATACAGTAATCACTATAAATATAATCGTTGCACACTCGCTATACATAATAATCGCTATCACAGTAATCGCTACACATAATCATATATATAACAACAAATCGTTTATAGTAATCGTTATACATAGTAATCGCTATCATAGTAAATCGTTCACAGTAATCGCTATCATAGTAATCGCTATACATAGTAATTGCTATCACATTAATTGCTATACATAGTAATAACTATTATAGTGAATTGTGACAGACGGGATTGATTTACGTACCTTGGTAACACTTTTCTCCTCTTCATCCCTTCCCTTTATCATCTGCCTTTCTTTTTCCTTCCTTCGCTCCTTCGGCTCCCTCCTCTGCTTTTCAATTTCTTACTTTCTTTCCATTTTCTTCTCTTCCTCCTGCTTTTTTCTTTCCCTTTCTTTCTCTTTCTCCTCATGCTTTTTCCTTTCCCTTTCCTTCTCTTCCTCCTCCTGCTTCTTGCTTTCTCTTTCCTTATCTTTTTCATCCTCCTTCTCCTTCCTTCAGCTTTCCTTCTTTTCCTCATCTTGATGCATCTTCCTTTGCCTTTCCTGTTCCATCTTGATCATTTGCCTTTCCTTCTCTTCCTCCTCCTTCTTCTTCAATTGCCTTTCCTTCTCTTCCTCCTCCTCCTTATTCTTTATTTGTCTTTCCTTCTCTTCCTCCTCTTTCTTCATTTGCCTTTGCTTTTCATTCTCCTCCTCCTTCTTCTTTTGCCTTTGCTTTTCATTCTCTTCCTCCTTCCTTTGCCTTTCATTCTCCTCCTCCTCCTTCCTTTGCCTTTCCCTCTCCTCCTCCTCCTTTATTTGCCTTTGCTTTTCATTCTCCTCCTTTTTTTACCTTTTCTTCTTTTTCTCCTTCTTCCTTTGCCTTTCCTTCTCCTCCTCCTTCTTCCTTTGCCTTTTCCTCTCCTCCTCCTCCTCCTTCTTCATTTTCCTTTTCTTCCTTTGCTTTTCATTTTCCTCCTCCTTCCTTTGCTTTTTCTTCTCTTTGTCATTCATTCTTCTTCTTCTTCTTCTTCTTCATCTTTAGTTCTTCTCCATGCTTCTTTTGCTCTTGAGCCTCAATATCTGATGGATAATGCTCTGCATAATACAATTTTAACGCTTTGTCTATTTTTTTTCATTCTCAATCTTCATTATATTTTGGTATCTTTCATAACGCTTATATAGATTGGACTGACAAATCATTTTAGTAATAGTCATGAAATCGAACTATGAGGGATTTCTTGTCTGATGAGCGTTAGACATTGCTAACCTACACAACACATAAATTTAATCGCATCATTATATGTTACAACTGCCCCCCAAGTTTATAATATTACAAATTATCCCATTCATTAAACAATCACCAACATTACAAATCGTCGTAATATTTGGCTTCATAAGTAAACATCGTTGTAAGATTTAGCAAAATTAAGTATAAATCGAGATAACTTCATAAATACACATCACTATTGCTTTAAATGTATAAAACGTTGCTGCTTCAAACTTACAAATCATTGTAGAAATCACAACCTTCATAAGTATATATCATTGTAATGTTTGGGCTTCATATGTAAACATTATTGTATGATTTATCAAACTTAAGTACAAATCATGGTAATTTCATTAAATCGTTATTGCTTTAAACATATAAATCATTGTTGCTTCATAAGAACAAATTATGCTAGCTATTTTTCGACGCCCAGAAGGTGGATAGGTACAAATCGATTTGTTTCAATATGAAAATAAGCATTATTTAGCATGAATAGTACAACCCATTGTAAGATTTACCATTCAAATTTATAAATCGATTTGTTTGCATAACAAAATGTTACACGAAACTCATCGAAATGATACGAGTTTTGGTAATCCGACAGTGGATGAGAAACACTTAGAAGGTAGACACAGTCGATGGTGGCAATAATGCTGCCACTGCGCAGACGACGACAAAGGATGCTTCAACGGCAATAAACGACGATAAAGGGTGATCCAACGGTAGCAGACGATGACAAAGGATGCTTCAACGGCAATAAACGACGATAAAGGGTGATCCAACGGTAGCAGACGATGACAAAGGTTGCTTCGGCGACAGCAGACGATGGCAAAGGGTGGTCTGGCAGCAGCAGACGACGACAAAGGGTGCTTTGGTGGAAGCAGGCGACAACAAAGGAGGGTCCGGTGGCAGCAGATGATGGCAAAGGGTGCATCGTCAAAGGGAGCTCCTATTACAACAGATGGTGAAAAAGTTTACTGCGTAGGGCAAAAATGAAACGTTTGGACTTTGAAGAGTTAACATCATCCTCAACTTTCTGAATGAAGGACATTTTTGCCATTTTCTCAAACCATCATTTCACTTTTCTAGATAGATGGTATTTTTGTCATTTTCTTGAACCATCATTTTATAGCAAGAATGGCAGGAAAGGGTAGTTACGTCTTTGCAACCAAACCAGACTCTGATGCTAAGTGATGCAGACACACACAAGGATACGAGCCCCATGTGCTTATATATGTGGCGCTCATTCGAACCCCTGAACATGCACTATAGCAAACAATGTGTGTGTGTGTGGGGGGGGGGGGGGGGGGAGGGGCATATAACCTTTTTTGCACATAAAACACCAATAGCAAGGATCAAACAATAAGCCTTATCACTCTTCACAGTTCATAAGGCATGACAATGTCCATCTCTGTCATCCTCACACTTCCTGGTAGCAATTGATGGGCCCATTGCAATCTACATCAACATTCATGTCCTATCATGTTGATTGCTACTATGGATGGTATCCTGTCATGTTGTATACCATTACGCAGAATAGATGCTTGACCCTACCTTCACACACCTCCATTACTCTTTAGGAGGCATCAAACCCAGATAAACTACCCACCTTGCAATGTCTCGCCCCCCCTCCCCCCGAATGATCGGTGCGACAGTTAGGCATCCTTAGACAAAAGAGTGCTATGATGGATGGTAGTGCCTTAATCACCATTGGGTTGCTAGCCACTCTTATCTCTTCTTGAGAGATGAAGTTGTGTGACACTCGAATCAACCATGACATGAGTAGACTTCTTGTTCATAGTGACATCGGTATACATAAAGGCCTTGCTAGATGAAGGTATGCCATCATCTGATTCCTTGAGCGCCATTACCCTCTTTAGAGCACTCATCCTTGTTTGATCTTTTGGTGGGTCATCTTTACAAGCTATGTTCATAGCTCGATCATCATTACTTTGATCCAAGTGATTGTTCTTGTCTCTGCCATATTGAGTCCGATAGTTATTATGATACTAGTTTCAGTAATCTCGTCAATCCCAATTGAATCCCAATTGTCCTATTGATCCTGTTGTGGGGTGTATGTCTTTTCATCTCGATGATCATTCTTCTTCTTGTCCCTAAAAGTTATCTTCTCTAGCGGCTTACCCTTGAAATGTGGTTTCTATTGAAACTCAAAGAGTTATTCCACTGTTGTCAGGGCACTTGCAAGATCTTGGGGGTCTTGCTTTTGAAGTTTCTGTCCTTCCCAAGGTTGTGACATGCACATTAAATGAATGAGGCGATTCACCTCACCCACATATGTGATCTCCAACATAAGGGTTTAGGCCTTGATGTAGTCATGAATCAACACAGTTTGTCTCAAGCTTAGCATCTTCTTGTAGGCCATATAATTAGAGTATGTCGACAATAAGTGATTTTGTAATTCTCACTTGAAATCCTCTCAAGTATCAATGATACAAAGTCATTTCTCGATGTTGTTGCACCTTCTTTGTCACTCAACTGCTAGATAAGTTGGAGTAGCATTCAGGTGTCGGCAGGGTGGGACAACTTTAACATTAGAGACCACTGGGGCTCGCATAGCAGGTTTAGCCGCTTAACTAGCCCTAGTTAAAGTTTTTTATTGAGTAGCCTTTTCTCATTGATGCACCTTTTGATGAGCTTCGAACACCGTCCAACACTCAACAAAATTCAACATGTCTTATAATTAGAAGTTTAAATCCCCAATATACTTGGACACTAGTTGCTCTTCACTTTCTTAAATGTCGTTTCACGCAACTAAGTCATGAAACTCTTCAGTATACTGATCTATGAACTTGGTACATTGTTTTAAGTTTTGATATTTCTGATATAGTTCTCGATGGTAGTTAAGTGGAAGGAATTGAGCACACAATTTCTGCTTCATGTGTTTCCAACGCGTAATAGATGCTCGTCCTTGATGCCTACGCATTTGTTTGAGCTGGCGCCACCAGGTTGCAGCTCGATCCTTAAGTTTTAGAAAAATTAACCCTACGCGTCTATCCTCTGAAACTTCTTTAAATTCAAGGATTTTATGAACCTCGTTAATCTAATCCAGGAATTCCTTAGGAGTTTCTGTTCCTTTGAATTCGGGAATATCGAATCTCAACCCAGAGTCCCAATGTAACCTCCTAGATTGGTGAGTTTCTCTACCATCACGACCTTGCCTATACTACTTGAATTCGCTATCTGAATACTATGCATTTGATTAATGGGTTTCTCGAGATTTGTGTAGACCGTGCTCAGATTGCCTTTCTGATTGCCTTTTTTGCTCTCTCATAAGTTCTACCATCCTTCAACTCAGATCCTCTAATCTCCTATTGGAATCCTCGAGTTGACGCCATAGGTCACAGTTTTCATATCGAAGGACTCGACCTTCATTTTTGGGATTATATTTGTTTCAACTTCTACCGCCCATTCACCCAACCATGGCGAAACAACACCCTAAAAAAATTTCTAACAACAGTCAAAATTTTGGGGACCGTGTCAGATTAAAAAAATCCAACAACCTTGGATCTGATACCAAAATGATGTGGAGTCAGCAATTAAGCCAATCCACAATTCGAGATCCAACTGGATCTCCACGCGCGGAAGCTAAGAGTTATAACAGGAGAATTCTAACATGACTCAAATGTGTGGTGATTTGAGATAGAGGGAATCTGTTTCAACAGTTGGTATAAACATGAAAAATATGCACGACAGACACACATTTCCAGCAGATCCAAGAACACAGATTTTGGATCGGCGTAGTCGGAGTTATGAATAGATCTATGAACTAGACTAACTGGTAGCTGGTTACCCAAATGAGTTGTAGTCAGCCAGCTTCAAAACAGTTTTCGGACCCTCTGCCGAAGAAGTTTAGGAAAACTCCAAATTGAAGACTTATGCAGAATTATATTATCTTTTCAACAAATAAAAATTTGTAATTTTTGGATTATCACATAAAAACTTATGATCAAAATACATCGAGATACTTTCTGAGATAAACTATTCAAGAATTCAAATGGGAATTTTAACATGAAGAGCAAAACAAGCAACTTTTGATAATAGTAGAAGATTGATTCAACCAATCTTCAAAACATAAAAGATATTAATCTAAATGTTATCTTTCCAGAACTACAATTAGATTAACAATCAAAAAAGTATTGAGCAATCCATGACCCAAAAAATAAACTCTGTTAGAGATTAATTTTGTTATTAGCAACGAAACTAGTCACAAATACATGATGAATTTGCCAGAATTTTTAGACATTTCTTAACACAGATTTGGACAAAATGCTAAACATGAAAGTTGACGGGTTGGATGTCAACTTTCCAACAAGCCAAAGTTCATAAATTTTTGTTCAGTCGTTTGGGAAAACCAAACAAATTTTTGAACTCTGCAAGGAGTTTTAGTCACAGACTTATGACTAAAACACAATTCTGGTTCATAAAACGAAATCTCAGATTTGCAGAAAGTTTCAGCTTTAACAAGAAGATTAACAAGTTAAGCAATTATGTTTCAACCTAAACATCAAATCAAAAGTTTATTTAGCACTACTATGCAGTCTAGAATAATGATCCTACAACAAAATTTGACAAACAGTCAGAAGATTGCAAGAAATGAGGAACAAGCTGCAGAAGATGTATCTATTTTACAGCCAGCGAAAACACAATTTCCAGCCACCACACGGATGGTTCACAAACAACTTGAACAATGGTGTGAGTTTTATGAAAACAAATTTTAAAATAATATTTTTAATGAAAATCAAGTGAAAGCTAGACACCAAAAATATAAAAATCGGCTCGCATGAGTGGTAGAGTCTAGGTCGATCTCAGGGAATGAGAAATACTTTGTATTCAAACATGCAATCTAAACTATGCTTTATTGCCTTGAAAAATAAAAGATTAATTAACTAAATAAACAAGAGAGTGTTGCCCCTGCAGAGGGCTTAAACAAGTAATTAAAATGCCTTATTACAAACTCAAATGAATTAAAATAAAGGAAATCCTCGTCTAAAAAGAAAAGAAAAGCTTCAATGGTTGAGGCTTTTAGTCCCTTCTTGAATTGATTTACTTCCCTTTGTCCTTCCTTCTATGTCTATGTGTATGCCATGTTTTCTTTTGCCCTCTGAGGGCACTTTTTGAGGGTTTGAGGAGACCTAAGAGGGCACTTCGAGTGCATGAAAAGGGGCTCACCACACGTCCAAACGCTTTCCTACAAGAAACAAAGCAATACGACAAAAACTAAACAAGAAATCTAATAACTAAAAAACAAAATAAATCAACAAGAACAAGAATTAAACTAGCTAAAACTAAACAAATAACATAAACTAACTATGAACAAACTAATTACAAACTATCACTAAAAGATAAAATAGCAAAACAACCTAACTAACTAATCAATCAAGAAACTAATTTCTAACAACCTAATAACTAATCCAAGAAATCAAGAAATTAACTAAACTAAAAGATCAAGAACACAATCAACTGAACATGATAAACTAACTAATTAATTAATCTAGCATCAACAAGTAATAAAATTAACAAGAACTAAAGCAAGAAAATTAATTAACAAACTAATGCTAATCGATTAACAAGAATTAAGTAAAACTGACTACTAAACTAAATGTAAGATGGAAAAATTAATTAACAGCCAACCAACTCATAATGAAACATGTTGGATGACATTCAAACTAAATCATGAACAAAAATCTGGAATACAATAAACTATATTCTATAACCTAACTTGCTCTCAAGAAAACTCTAGCTAAAAAAATCGGCTATGACTATTTTCCTACTAAACAAGATTGACGTCAAAAGTTGGACTGGGCTAATGAATAAACAATGAATCTACTTTGACTAACCTACTTCTGAAATTAATAAATTACTAAATGGTAAAGGAAGATAGCAATTAAATCTACGTTAAATGGGCTACTTGCAAGAACGAAAGCACTATATTATGTTCCACCAATTCTATTTTTTTCTAATAAGATTAACTATACTAACGTGGATGACATACCTACTTTGACTAATTGAATCAAATGACTATCAACCTACAGCAATACCGAGCAAAGAAAAAATAATGAAATAAATAATCTCACCTATTCTCAAGGAAACAAAAGTTACCAAAAATAAAAGACAATCGGCTATTTGAAAGCACTCTAAATAAAAAAACGATAATTGCATAAAACGACTATTTCTAATCTAATCTATGAAAATTTTTTTTTTGAAAGTAAAAGAAACTACTATTTAACTGATAAAATAAAACAAACTAACTTTAATCTATGCTACTCTAAAAAAAAATGCTAATTGAATACAAGAAAGCATATCGGCTAAATAATAAAAAATGCTAAAATGCTATTTAATGGATCAAGAAAAAAACAAAATAAAAAAATGTGAAATAGTCTATTTTAAACTAGATCTAACCTAAACTGATCTAGAACTAATCAAGAATCGAGAAAATATATGAAACCCTATGTTAAAACTAACGATCTACTTAAATCAAGATTATCTAATGTTAAAATCAAGAAACGACTAAACTATAAAAAATGAAATATATTTTTGTTTTCTTTTTATTTTTTTTAGATGAAAGCTATGAATTAAACTAGATTAATATGCAGATGATGCAATGATCTAACAAAACCACATGTGATGCTATATTTTTTGTGATGCAAAACTAAAACTACGTAAAACAGAGGAGAAAGAAGCAAACTGTCACGGATCACCTTTGACAGATTGGATGAGAAGAGAAGGTAGCTAATCCTAGTTGCAAGCAAGTACCTCTTCAACGAAAAGACTGTATTGCCGACGATGAGAAGGGCTAGAAGCAAGAAGAATAAGAGGAGAAAGAAGAAGAAGAAGAAGAAGAGGCAGAAAAATCGATAAGGAGAGAAAGGAAGGGAGTAAGAAGAAGAGAAGAGAAGAGAAGAGAAAAGAAGGGGCAAGAGAGACGAGGGCTTGAGGCTGCTGGAAAAAACTTTTTTCCATAATGAAAACATGTTATTTATACTAATCTAATTAGGTTAAAACAATTTTTTTAAAACAAGCCCAACAAATTTTCAATAATTTCTAAATAGTCCTTTTAAAAATTGTGTTTAATAAAACTACCTCTCCTAAGCCAATTAGAACTCTTGCTTAAACTCTTCTAAACTAATTAAAATACTAATTAAAAAATTTTAAACTAATTAAAATACTAAAAAAATGCAGGGCAAGCCTTGAAATACATGATTTTTTGATAATTTCTAATTTAATGCATTTTCTTGAAACTAACGATAAAAATGGGTTTTTAAAACGATTTTATCATGAATCATGCATAAATAAGATGAAAAAAATGTGAATATGTATCCATGATCAAATACCCCTATGCTTATTGTTTGCTTGTCCTCGAGCAAACTAAAACAAAAAGCAAAAACACTTAACTAATCAAAACAAAACTTAACTCACTTTCATAGGAATCACAGTTGTATTTAGCGTATGCAACAAGCCCTTTCAACTCCTGGGTTACCCTAGTGGACGAGTAAGGTATTGTGAGGGTTTGCAGTGATGCTAGCCACATACATTTCTATCATGTATGCATAAAAATTTAACTTAAAAAAGCATTAGGAAATTGAGGAGTTTGTTTTTGCAAATATTTCATGTCATTACATTATCAAAACATAATTAGAGTCTTTTACATGCCACCACAAAATAAAACCTTTTCTTCTACTTTTCTAAATAGCATAATCATTTATATTGTATTCTCAGAAAATCAAATATATACATATCATTATTTATTTATCCTCACTCATATGTTTTCTGTACAGGTTTTCTCAAAACTTGCTTCTAAGCAGTGGACTTTTTTTTTCTTTTATGCTCTTTTTTTTTCTTTGATTTTTAATTTTTCACCATTTTTCTTTCTTTCTTTTATTGAGCACTATATCAAATTTTCAGTTTTGTAACCCGTGTAACGAGCTTTGGGTCAATGACTCCCAAGCCAGATAACCTTAGGGCACCAGATACAAAATATCTCTCAGACTTAATTGCTTGAGTCACCAGACCTTCAATTTTCATAGTTTTACGTATAGTTTGCTTCTCTGTCATATGCAATGTCAACATCTATTAGGCTCTCTATAAAGTTCATGTAACGGGCTTTCGGGCCGGTGGCTTTCGAGCCATATGGCTTTAGGGCAGCAGGTGTAAATACCCCTCAGGCTCTACTTGCTCGAACAAAGTAGGCCATAGATATCAACTTAGACAAAAAAGTGACTTCCTTCATTATTGTTTTCAACATGGGAATCAAACACTTCAACTTCTGTCTAAGCCCAACTATTGGGGAGTACGAAAAGATCAAACAACTAAACATATACACTTTTCACTTTTTGAGCTCTTATTTTCATTGTTGTTCATTTGCTTAGTTTTTCAAAAATAAACTGCGCATATTCATACTTATGATTCAAAATAAACTCTAACATGCATTTATAATCATTACTTTGAAATCCACATAAAAAACCATGTTTTTCTAGATCAGTGTCAGAATTTTTTTTCGTGGGGTTTAAAAATTCTCTAAAAATACTAGATTATGTAAAGCATTCATATAAGATCAAACACATTCCTTAAAAGCCTTATTTTTATGAGTTATCATCAAAAGTGCAAGTACAAAAATAGAAAAAGTTTGGGTGTGTAAATTACACTCTCCTCTATGCTTGAATGACACTGTCCTCAGTGGCACTCCCCCATGCTTGCATGAAACTGAGTGAATACATATGAGAACAAAATAAATGGGAGAAAATGAGTAGAAGTCACCTGATCCACGTTATAGAACCTTATATGATATGACATGTGAATAGCTCTGCATAGGTTCTACCTATCTACCTGTTATGCAACTCATAAAAATACGCAAAAATACAATGTATATATAATCTGACATCTAACTCATGAAAGAAGAAAACTACCTAAAAAGGGAAACTACTAAAACTACTAATAGTACATCACAAATATGGGTTGCCTCTCATAAAGCACTAAGTTTCACATCCTAAGTCAGACGGATCTCTAGTGACCCTCCAACGTCCATGAGATCAATGGACATGAAGTCATGCTCAATAAGGGGTTCTAAGAAAAATAGTGTCATCTGTGATACTGCGCACTATGTTTCCTTCAACTCTACCCCTAAGTATCCTATGATGACTCTGAAACTTGGGATGAAGGAGCTTAGTCTCCACGTGGAGACTAGTCTCAAATGATGGTGAGTCATAAAATGAATGACTAGCATAACACACATCCAACTGTAGATCAGATTGCTTTCCTGTGGCGTCTATCACCTTAAAATAATCGTTATGTCTTGGCAATATCAAAGATATGTAACTGTAAATGCTTGTTGTCAAAAGAAACCTCCATCTCCTCAGTATAACAATCGATACGAGCATGAGCAGTGACCAAGAATGGTCTGCCCAGAATAATGAGGATTTGGTGAGTGATATCAGTGCCCTTTATGTTTAAAACAAGAAAATCGCCAGGGAAGTAGAAGTCCTTGACCTTGACTAACACATCTTCCAAGATTTCTCATGGATGCTTGGTCGACCTGTCAACCAATTGCAAGATAGTAGTCATGGGCTTCAGATCCCCAATCCCAAAAGTATCATAAAGAGAACCTGGCAAGATGTTCACACTTGCCCCAAGATCGAGCAATGCATGCTCGATAGTCATGTTCTCCATGACACACGAGATGATCAATGCTCTCAGATCCTTGAGCTTAGGTGGGGCTTGATGTCGAAACATGGAGCTCACTCGCTCAGGCAAGCATATCATCTTGGGCAATGATCTTGACTTTCGCTTGTGCGTTTAAAGTTCTTTGAGGAACTTTGCATAGGCAGGCACTTGCTGGATGGCGTCAAGCAGAGGGATGTTTATGTGAACCTGCTTGAACATGTCAAGCATCTTACGCATGCGTGCCCCCTGCTTGCCAAAATTATGTAGTTTTTTTAAGGCCTGAGGAAAAGGGGCTCGAGGGATATACGAAGAATGCACAAACCATGGGCCCTGCTCATTCTTCTTGGGCCTGGTGGAGGAGATCGACTGGTCAATAGGTGTGGCAGTGGGCTTGCCAGTCGACTCCTGAGTAGGGTGGGATGCCTTCCTACTCCGAATTGTCATAACTGAGTTGGCCTGCTCTTAGTGGGATTCTGTTAGGTGCAGACCATGATACATGAGTTACTTAGCCTTCAGGTTGATGACAGACTGACTCAGAAGGCTTTCATTGCTTCGCCTGCTCAAGGCCTTAGCCATCTGTCTCATCTGAGCCTCTAGCTTCGTTATCGACTGCATGTGTGAACTGAGGTTGGCCTTAATGTCAAAAAAGTCCTCAAGCACCTTCTCCTAAAAAGATGGGCTCAATGTAGTCTCTTGAGGAGAAAGCAAACTAAGCTGAGGATGGGCCTATGAAAATGTGGGACACGGGTAACCTTGTGGGAGGTTACCATGTCTGTGCTGCGTCTGAGGAGGCATGTGGGGTGACTCTTATGGATTTTTTCATGAAAAGTTTGGATGATTTCACCATTCTGGGTTATAGGTAGGTGCATAAGGATCATGCACCGGTCTGGCAAAACCTTGGGCAGTGTTCACTGGCTCCTGAACGAATTCAAGATAGAGTGGTGCTGTCGGACACTCAGAAACAAAGTGTGCAGGGTTAGCGCATAACTCACACACTTTTTCTACTTGATTTAATGAAGCTGGGTTGGCCAGTAATTGATCAACTTTCTTAGTCAACTGGTCCACTTTGATTTTCAGATCATGTTCAAACCCAACTTCATAAATCTCGCCCTTCTTAAGACCACTAGGAACATGTGAGGTCCTATCAAGTCGTGAGGACATGGCATGGTGCATAGCATTTTCACTCAACATTTCAAATAAGGCCCATGCCTCATCCTCGCTCTTGAGCATGAATGTGCCTCCACATGAAGAATCAACCATTTTCCTATCCTTCTCGGCCAGGACATCATAAAAGTACTTCACCAATTTCCAATGGGGCACTTGGTGGTGGAGACACTTCCGGAGAAGATCTTTCATCCTCTCCTAAGTCTCATGGAATTGTTCTCTCTCAATCTGAGAGAAACTGATAATAACTTTACAAAACTGGTTCATCTTACCAATTGAAAAATACTTCTTGAGGAACTCATGCTGCATGTGTTTCCAAGTGGTAATCTTAACAATATTGATGACCTTCAGCCAATGCTTGGTTTTGTCCTTGAGAGAGAATGAGAACAACATCAACCTCAACGTGTCATCTCCAAAATTATTGATCCGCACTATAGAACAGATATCGAGAAACTCATCGAGATGATGGTAGGGGTCTTTGTTGTTCAAGCCATAGAAATATGGTAACATTTATATAATGATGGCCTTTATCTCGAACTGTGGTGCTCCTACAACGGGTCTCGCAATGCAGGAGGTTGGAGTGTAAGCATTGGGAGTGAATTACTTCCTAAGAGGATGGGTCAACTGTTGATCTTAAGCCATGGGGCCAGATCAATGGGCTCTCCTAATAAGGGACTCGGGTTCCTCGACAATCTCTGCAAGCTCGGGGTCAAGCGAGCGTCACCCTTGCATACACCTCAGAGTAGACCGGTGCAACAACGGTCTTAAGTAAAAGGTTTTCTAACTACCTAATGTGCAGAGCGTCCAAACCACAAAGCAGGCAAAAGAAAAATAATACAAAAATAGCAAACAAGCACCACACACTTGCACCCAAATAGATATTATGCAAAAAATAAACTATGAGCACGGTACCAATCGTGCACAGTCACCTCTAAAAGTATCCTAATAGGTGGGCCGTGCAGGAAAGGTAGGCTGGTATCTAGGGTTTGCAAACAACGTAGTTCTAAACCTAATACAGAAAAGAAACTAAACAATCCTTGTTAATGAACAAGGAAAAAGAAACTAAACAGTCTTAAGTAAAGAACAAAAAAGAAACTAGCAACCTATCAAAATACAAACAAGCTAATTACAAACTATCACTAAAAGACAAAATAGCAAAACAACCTAACTAACTAATCAATCAAGAAACTAATTTCTAACAACCTAATAACAACTAATCTAAGAAATCAAGAAATTAATTAAACTAAAAGATGAAGAACACAATCAATTGAACATGATAAACTAACTAACTAATTAATCTAGCATCAACAAGTAATAACATCAACAAGAACTAAAGCAAGAAAATTAATTAAGAAACTAATGCTAATCGATTAACAGGAATTAAGTAAAACTGACTACTAAACTAAATGTAAGATAGAAAAATTAATTAACAACCAACTGACTCATAATGAAACATGTTGTACGACATTCAAACTAAATCATCAACAAAAATCTGGAATAAAACAAACTATATTCTATAACCTAACTCGCTCTGAAGAAAACTCTAGCTAAAAAATCAGCTATGACTATTTTCCTACTAAACAAGATTGACGTCAAGAGTTAGGCTGGACTAATGCATAAACAATGAATCCACTTTGACTAACCTACTTCTGAAATTAATAAATTACTAAATGATAAAGGAAGACAACAATTGAATCTACGTTAAATGGGCTACTTGCAAGAATGAAAGCACTATATTATGTTCCACAAATTCTATTTTTTTCTTTTTTTTCTAATAAGATTAACTATACTAATGTGGATGATATACCTACTTTGACTAATTGAATCAAATGACTATCAAGCTACAACAATACCCAACAAAGAAAAAATAATGAAATAAATAATCTCACCTATTCTCAAGGAAACTCTATAAACACCCCCAATTTTTTTCATCCATTCTCAAACAATCCTCCTCGTGCAGTGCCAACCCTGTTAGGTCAGTGTAGGAGTCAAACCTCAAGTTTGTGTCAGACAATCACCACTTTACCCATTTTTACTAGAAAAATTACCATTTTACCCCAAGGTCATCCCGGACCCCAGTCAGTCGGAGTCAACCAAGCACATTGGTCAGTTCAGAACAGTTAGAATATCAGTCATTTCAAGCTCACCTGAGCTTATAATGAACAAATCATTTCCATTTCTGACCATTCCTACCAAAATGGGATCATTTCTTCAGAAATGAGCTCATTTCTCACTCAAATCCAAGCCAATTGTCTTCGAGTCAGTCATTCATAGTCAATCATACTCTTCGGAGTCTAGCCTGAGCTCACCAGAAGTTCAAGCACTCCAGTTTCTGTTCAAAACCATTTCCAAGTGTCTAGGAGCCCATTTTAGCTCATTCAGCTGAAATTGAGCTGAATCCAGTCAATTGAGCTAGTGTTCGAGTTTTAATTTTAGTCTATCTCAGTACTACCAATCTTTATCTCAGCTCAAACCTAGCTCAGATCTCTGATTCACTTCACTCTAGTGATCATTTCGTACCATTTCTCTAAAAATGGCAGTTTTTCTTGAAAATTTAGTCAGAAAGGTTAGTTGAGTTAGTGTCTTGTCAGTTCATTTGAGTTCTGAAACTCTAGAACCCAGCTCAATCCAGTTCATTTCAGTTTAATCCAGCTCAAACCCTAATTTTCAGTGTCACCCTAGCTCGGTAGGGCCTGAAAACCATTTCTCGAACCATTTTGCAAATATTGTCATTTTTTGAACTGGTACAACTGCCAATCGGGGTCTAATATCCAATTTTTGTTCATTCAGAGTTAGCATTTCGCATAACATTTCATGTCATTTTTCATCATTTTATATCATTTCTCAGCATTTCATAGCATTTCATCATATTTCATTTCATTTTTGAAGTCCAGAACTCCAGTTTTATAAATTTCAATCCAGATTGAGTTTTAAAGTTTTCAGAAATCAATTTCAAACCTTGGGTTTTCAAAATTGTCATTTTTACTCCCGAGAGTCTAAATTTGGAAATATTTTCCTGAGAAAAACAATCTGGATTTCTTTCAAACTCAAAATTTTAAATTCTACACTGGATTTGCTTCGCAATGGGGTATGAAACTTTAAATTCTGAGCTCATTTCAAAAACTACAAAAAATAGCTTGTTTTGTCCAGAAAATTTCTAAAAAGACTATTCTACCCCTATGATTCTCAAAACGAATTTCAATTTTGAAAAATGGGCCCACTCTGAGATGGCTTATTCATTTGCATTTCCTTTTTATTAAAAAAAAACATACGGGTGCTCCCATCTCTCTCTCTCTCTTTCTCCCTCTTTCTCTTATCTTATGAAACACAACCCAACTGCAACTTCTTCAACCTTGAAGCCCAACAACCACTCCTTAAACCAACCTCCACCACCACCTTCGATCTTGTTGCAACCACTACAAGGGGAGCACCAGCCGGTCCATCTTCTTCCCCACCGGTTCCTTTGTGGCTACAACCACTTTTGGCACTGTAGCTGCCATCTTCAAAGCAACTTCTTCAAGCAAAGTTCCAGCCAACACTTCCATCTCTTTGGCAGCAGCCCCTATTGCCCCTTACATGGCTGCAACTCCACCGCTAGCACAACTTCCTCCTTCACGCCTAACAAGTGTAGCACCCTCTCCATTGGCGCTCCTCATCCAAATCTTGAAGTAGCCTCAACCAATCCAAATAAACTCAAGGTAAGCCTATTTCATCTTTTTCTTTTAATGAATCTGATATAAAAGGTTAGCTTAGGATTGAGTTTATATTGCAAAAGAAAGAAAAGAGATTTTTTTTCTTTTTATGTTAAAGCTACATATGAGAAGGGTTCCACCCGACGGATGGATCATATTCCCTCTCATCGAAAGCTAACATCAAGCAAATGTTATACCTCCCTGTGAAATTTTTTTCTTTTATCAGTTTCCTGTAGGATGCATGTTTTAGAAATTGCATTTAAAGCACTTCCATGTTCTATTTCATTAGCTTCATTAATATATGTTTATTGGTTTATCGTTTTGTTTTAATTTATGTAAAATCCAATCGTTATTTCATGCGTGAGTTTTCTTTTATAAATCTTAAAACTTTTATGATACTCAATTCTGTTGATCTGTGATTCTCTATAAAAAATATAGACTGATTTGACATTTGCAGTGCCATTTCAAAAATCAAATATTAAATCAGATTTTACCCTCCTCGAAAACCCAAACTCCATTTTAGCAGACTTGAGGACCCGGATTCACCCCCATGGGAGATCCGAATCCTCCCCTAAAAATTACAGTAGATTCAAGCTGAAATATACTAATTGTCTGAAAATTTGGAGATTTTAATAAACAGATTTGGACTTTGTTAAAAATCGATTTCCTCAGACTCTTGGAAAAATCTCACTTTCTCTTTCTCAGGGTATAGACCGACCCTAATGTGTTGTGTCCGTTCAATCCATAAGTCGTTTGTCAAAACTTTAAACATGAAAGTTGTTCCTAACCCATTCTTCTGTCATTTCCCAAAATTTGGGAATTTGTAGGATTGTCCAAGTATTTTTTTCAAAATTATCTTTTCTGTCTGACAGATTCTCATGCCCAAAAATTCCAGAGATCTAGGTCTCTGATAACAATGTGCTCATTTCCAAACCGTAACCTGAATCCTAATTCTGTAAAAAAATGAAATATTCCTCAGTTTGTCAGGGATATTTTCCCATAACTCCAGCCATTTTTCCATCTAACTTTTATTTTCCCCACATTTTCTCCCGAAACCTATCTATTTGCCCTAAATCCTAGAGTCGCCGGATTCTTATCCAACTTGCCGGAGCTGTCCAGCTTTGACCATCGGTCAAAACCAAAATATGTAAGTGTAAAAAAAACTTGCCTTACTGTCCTTTGTCATGCCATAAAATTTGGGAATTTTTTATGGAAGTTTAGTATCCAAAATCTAATTTAGAGTTAACATTTTAGGCGAAAATCACAAAATTTAGGGTTTTTATTTGAATTTCCATATTTAAAAATATCAAAAAAATATATTTTCGGATTCTATTCTATTACTAGGGTTAGTTTAGGTGTCCATGCCAAATTCTACTCAATTCCAAGTTTATTTGCTTTGTATGTTAGTTTAATTTTAAATTTAGAGGCAAAAATCAGGTGAAAATCAAGTTAAATTCGATATTTTATGATATTTTCACCATTTTAAGGTTTTTATCATGTAAATAAGCATGTTATGTCATATTAGGGTTAATTTCAATGTCATTTGCATTTCAATTTCTCATTTTTGCAAAATTTATTTCAGAAAACCCTGATTTCATGGCCATAGTCTTGTTATCAGAGGCATTTTGGTCATTTTGACCTAAATTTTGAAATTTCAAACTTTAATTTTCCAAATTTTCATGCATATCATCATATTATGTTTGATTTATTTCATTTTATTTTCAAAAATCTAAATTGTACAAAAATTCTTTTAGAAAACCCTGATTTCAAGGTCATCAGGGGTATTTTGGTTAATTTGAACCAATTTCGAATTTCCAAGTTTATTTTCCAAATTTAGTCATTATTTCTCATGTTTATATCAAAGGGAGGAATAAATTTGGGTTTATATCTGAATAATATCCGTTAATTTCTTATATTTTTGGATAAATTCAAAAAAACCTACATTTCTGTGCTAACATGTTTTCTAGTTTTGCAGGAACATTCAAGAAGAAGACTTAACTTTTATTCTTTTATTTCAATTCAATGTAAAAAGCAATGTAATATTTGGAATAAGAGTTATTTTTCAGCTTAGAATATGATTGCATTGCATATAGTTTAATTTCTGAAAAATTCAATATCGAATATATCATTCATGCATTTTTTTCCCAAAATCACTATGGTTGACACGAATGGCACGTGCACAAGCTCTTAGGGAGTTTATAAACTTGGTGGGATTCGTATTTATGGCCATAGTCAGAATATGAAGAAAATCAAGATTTATGATCTTTGTATTAGCCACATTCAACCTACACTCTTAGGCTAACTTCAAAAATTTATTACATTTCTCAAAAACTCAAAAGGATTTCCCAATCCCTCAATGAAATTCTCTTTCAAATTCATTCATTCATTCAATTTGCATTATTTTCAAACTCATTTCCCAATTCCATTTTAAAAAAAATCGATTTTCCCAAGAATTTCCAAGTCTTTCTCAATATCTGATTTTCTCAGAATTCTGAATTTTCAAATGAGATCTCAAAGTATTTCCAAGTTCAAAATCATGATTTTTCAAGATTTTCACATTCTCAATTTCATTTTCAAATCCCAAAGTCGATTTTCTCAAAGATCTGATTTTCCTGAGAATCCATTTTCCATTTCAAAAATTTTTTTCCAATGAATTTCTTGATTTTCTCAAGATTCTCAAATCCATTTCATTAGAAAAGAAATTTCAAATCTCAAAATTGATTTTCTCAAAGTTCAAGTTTTCCTGAGAATTCATTTTCCAATGCAAATTTCTGATTTTCAATGAAATTCAATGATTTTCCCAGGAATTTCATTTTCAAAGCTCTTTTCCAATCATTTTTCAAGTATATTTCAATATTTCCAAGCAAACATCATATTTCTCAAACTTGCATTTTTCAAAATTTCATAGCACATGACTGATTCTTTGTGTATTCTAGGAAAATAAAGCATGATTTAGACAATTTAACTTAGTCAAAGCGCACATTTGATCCTTGGTTCGATTACCTCTGGTAAAGGCACCAGGAATGGTCGAACCTCGAACCGACAGGAGGATCCCATTCCACGAAAAATTTTCACAAATTTTCAAAACGAAGACGAGTAATTTTCAAAACTAATTTTCAAAACTTTGGTCAAGTTTGACTCGCAGAATCGTTTCTCTCACTCTTGCAGAGGGAGGGGAAAATTTTTTGCGATGATAACAAATGCAAGTTACCAAAAACAAAAGATAATCGACTATTTAAAAGTACTCTAAATAAAAAAATGATGATTGCATAAAACAACTATTTCTAATCTAATCTATGAAAAGAAATTTTTTTGGAAGTAAAAGAAACTGCTATTTAACTAATAAAATAAAACAAACTAACTTTAATCTACGCTACTCTAAAAAAAATGCTAATTGAATACAAGAAAGCATATCAGATAAATAATAAAAAAACACTAAAACACTATTTAATGAATCAAGAAAAAAACAAAATAAAAAAACATGAAACAACTTATTTTAAACTAGATCTAACCTAAATTGATTTAGAACTAACCAAGAATCGAGAAAATATATGAAACCCTATGTTAAAACTAACAATCTACTTAAATCAAGATTATCTAATGTTTAAATCAAGAAATGGCTAAACTATAAAGAATGAAATATATTTTTGTTTTTTTTTATTCTTTCCAGATGCAAGATATGGATTAAACTAGATTAATATGCAAATGATGCAATGATCTAACAAAACTACATGCAATGCTATGCTTTATGCAATGCAAAACTAAAGCTACGTGAAATAGAGGAGAAAGAAGCAAATCGTCGCGGATCGCCTCTGACATATTGGATGAGAAGAGAATGTGGCTAATTCCAGCTGCAAGCAAGTACCTCTCATACAAAAAGAATGTATTGCCGACGGCGAGAAAGGCTAGAAGCAAGAAGAATAAGAGGAGGAAGAAGAGGCAGAGAAATCAACAAGGAGAGAAAAGAAGGGAGTAAGAAGAGAAGAGAAGGGGCAAGAGAGAGGAGGGCTTGAAGCTGCTGGAAAAAACTTTTTTCCATAATGAAAACATGCTATTTATACTAATCTAATTAGGTTAAAACAATTTTTTCAAAATAGGTCCAACAAATTTTTAATAATTTCTAAATAGTCCTTTTTGAAAAACATGTTTTATAAAACTACCTCTCCTAAACCAATTAGAACTCCTACTTAAACTCTTCTAAACTAATTAAAACACTAATTAAAAATTTCTAAACTAAATAAAGCACAAAAAATGCAGGGCAAGCCTTGGAATACATGATTTTTTGATAATTTCTAATTCAATGCGCTTTCTCAAAACTAACGATAAAAATGAGTTTTTAAAATGATTTTATCATGGATCATGCATAAATAAGATGAATAAAATATGAATATGTATGCATGATCAAACAACCACACACGATGTTTACAACGCCCAGGACAATCCCAGTACAACAACCAAGGCTTACACCCTTTGTTCACACACAACCACCTCCAAAACGTCACAAAATCTTCCCTTGTTTGAGACAACAACCTTCACCATCACCAACACCTTCCAAAAAAAAATTCTTCAAAATAATAACAACATCCTCCTCTTGGTCGACCCCTAGGGTTCGTAAGCCCTAAGGAAGAGACCTCATAAAGAGGGAGAGCACTTCCTCAAGCTTTCGCCCCCAAGGCCAATGAAATGACATTTTTTTGAATTAAGCCATTAAATCTCTTCAACAACCATAAGTCAAGGCTGAGTCAAATGAGGACTAGAATTGTCCTCTCAAGGTGGCACCACATAGGGTCCCAAATGGGTTGGATCTTGGGTAAGAATCAAATACTTTATGAACTGGACCCGAAACAAAAAGCCTAATATTTTTAATAAGGTAAAAAAAAATTTACCCTGCAACCCCATACACCCTCTAGTGCCACCAAAAGATCCTATAGGGTACTAGAACTATCCCTATCCATAGAATTTGACACTTAAAAAAATAAAAAAATAAAACAAGCGAGAACATCTAATATGACTCCAAGATTGGCAAAATGGAATCGAACATCAAAATAGTAGAATCGATGGACAATAGTTACCCCAAGGATCCACTTGGACAAGAAAAGTCCTTAATGGCATTGGATCGTCTCTGATAACGTTGCTCTGATCTTATCTGGAGAGTTGGATTAGGATCCAACTCGTCTTTACTGCTCTAATTCTCTGGATACACTGCATCACCTTTCCTCAAGCCTTTAAAAAGTTTAGAGCTTTTGACAAACAAGGATATAGATGCAGAAAATGCTTGAATTATTCAAGAAAGTCTACATCAACCTTTCTCTGTTAGATGCCACCCAGCAAGTGCATGCTTACACAAAGTTCCTTAAAGAACTTTGTACGCAGAAAAGAAAATCAAGATCTCTGCCCAAGAAAATCTTCTTGACTAAGCAAGTGAGCTTGGTGCTTCAGCACCAAGCTCCACCTAAGATCAAGTATCCAGGGGTACTGATCATCTCTTGTATTATAGGAAACATAACCATCAAGCATGTTTTGCTCGATCTTGGGGCCAATGTAAACATCTTGTCAGGTTCCTTATATGATACTTTTGGGATTTGGGACATAAAACCCACCTCGATCATCCTACAATTGGCCGACAGGTTTACTAAGATCCCTCGTGAGATATTTGAGGATGTGATAGTTAAGGTCGAGGATATTTATTTTCTCTTTGATTTTATTGTTTTGGACATGGAAGGCACTGATGTCATCTGCCAAACCCCCATCATTTTGGGCAAACCATTTTTTGCCACTGCCAATGCTTGTATTAATTATCGTACTGAAGTGATGGATGTCTCATTTGGCAACAAAAAGATGCGATTAAACATCTTTGATGCTGCCATGAGACTAGCTGAAAATGACGAATGTTTCCATGTGGATGATAATGATCCGCAATGGGAGCAATCCGATCCACCACAAGAGTCAGAGTTTGATGATGTGTGTGATGCTGCGATGAATATTGCTTCAAATTATCCCAACACTTCATTTCAAGGCTAAAAATTCAAACCCCTTCCTAACTTGGCAGAAGCCCTTGCCAAACCCTCTATTCAGAGCCTACCAATGCTTGAGCTAAAGCCTCTATCGACTTCGCTTAAGTATGCATTTTTGGGTAAGGACCAAACTTTATCGACTATAATTGCCACAAACCTTACTAATGAATAAAAAAATCAACTTATTGAGGTCTTGCAACAATATAAATTGATAATAGGTTGGTTAGTAGCGGACCTCAAGGGGATTGTGTAACGCTCCAAAATCCCAACTTAAAAAATCCTTAGTTTTTAGAGAAAATTTTTTCTTTTGAAGTATTGCGCAAGCGGTAAAACCATAAGGAAAAAACAGTTGAAAATTCTGAGCGGGTTACAGAGTGAACAACAAGAAAAAACATTTCATTACCATTGGTTTACAAAATGAGACAAAAAGAAATTATACATCATTTATTTTACAAAATGTCTCTCAAAACAAGGGATTTCCCCAAAACCAACTGCCAAGATCGCAAAAGTCCAAAGTGTGGGTTCAATTCTTTGTCGTACATTTGATGCCATTATACCACTAGTAATCATCATCTGCATCGCCATAAAATGGGGTCAGTACTCTTGAAAGTTGGTGAGATAATATCCACAACATACCATTTTATGAAAACATAAACAGTAATAGCATGATGTGCAAATATCAACATGGTTATTCAATATAAAAGCATAAGTAAATCTAACGTGATGAAACAGTTAGAAACATTTGCAATAATTGACAAATGCAACTATACGCAAGAGACAGTAAGCAGAAAAAATACCACTTTAGCAACATGATCAAATATAAGCAGTAAGAACATTATCAAGCGGCTAGCATGCTTACGTGATTGATAATTAATATTCAATTGCAACAATGTGCATTTTAGCAATTATAACTATGAGCAGAGATATACACCTTTAATCACATAGTTAATACTAAGTAGTGAGTGATTTCATTGTGTAACAAGCATGCATCTAGATTCATAAACCAATGTAATTAGGTAGTTAAGCAATTAAACAATTTAGTAATTGAGCAAGTAAGCAAGTAATTAACTATGACAAAAACCATCAAACTCATAAGTCCACGTTTAACGTGTTAGTTTAATTGTTCTGTTCTAACTACCCCTTTGGGTATGCGAAAGAATCTCGCACAGGTAACAGATTTCAATCCACACCCTTCAAGGTGAACTGTTTTGTGAATGGGCAACCGAGCGGTCTATCATAATTAGACTTATTTAGCAACATTCCCTCCTTCCGAGGTACTTAGGCTTATCTAGCCTTATGTTCCCCATAAGGTAACATGAGCAACATGATGAGGACTTGACCGCCCATTCACGTGCTCTAGCACAACAAAACCCATAGGATTACTTTGCCGGTGAAGGCGACAACAACATTCATCATTTAGGGGTGGGTGACATTTTTAAACAAGTGAGATCGATTCACGAGGTGGGTTCATCGCCCACACATAACTCGCCATGGAGTTACAACATTCAACAAGTCTTAAAAGACAACAATACCCCTATAATGTGCCCCAAGTCCCCTTTGCAATTTCAAAACAAATCAAGTATTGAGTGTATAACATGCATCGTGTGAAAACATGCATGAATCTAATTAAACATATATTGCATGTTATGGAACGATAATAACTTTTACGACACTTGATGACAAACATGATCAATATACATTTTTTTTGTTCAGTGACATGATGTGCCAATCGTGCTTGTGGATTAATCAAACTAATCACGCATACCGCCAAAAGTTTTGACACTTGAATTGTCCAAACATGCACATCGTAGGCAATGCTCTACCTTGTCAAGAGGTGAGAGGTGCACGTGTTATATTCTAATTCCTCAAACATGTTGTAATACATTTTTAGGTTGGAATGATGCCACTTCATCAAAGCATCTATTCAGATGATCCATTAGAACATTGTGTGAGTATTGACATTGCACTTCATAAATATCCAAGACCAAATATTCAAACAAAACATGACATACTATCGTACTCGTGTCAAGATGTGCGAGAAGTGCATGTGTCACATGTCGGTTCACTTATCACACTGAACAATGTAAATTTCTTTGAGTTTGAATATACGAAATTCGTCGGAGCATACATGTTGTCCCTTTAGGTAACAAATGTGCAGGAAAAGAATGCAACAACTATTATGCTATCATAATTATAAACATGCGGAACACGAGACATCATATACTGTAGCCGATGGAATGCTGCCATGCTTGCCAAAATCGTAGGTTCGATGTTGCGAGCAAGGTGTTTCTACGGGACTTGTCATCACTAGAAATTTGCAGCAACTAATGGGCTGCCCTAGAACTTCGTTTCTGTTGAAAAATGGCAGCAAGCATGGTGCTGCCATACGGAGATTTCTTGTGGGAGATCAGCAGCAAGCTAGGTGCTACCCGATGCGTGCTTCTTGCGGTAGGCTGTGGCACACACAGTGCGGCCTACAAGCACCAAGAATTGACAACAGCTAGATGCTGCCTAGATTTCATTTTGCCGCAGCTACAACCACAGTCTAATTGCTGCCCAAAATGCAATACACATGTACTCCCTTTCAGCAAACCGAATGTTGCATTACACATCTAACTAAGCATGAATTTGCAGCCAATGTTGCGCTGCCAAACGGTGTCAAAGATGCAGAAATCTTGCAGCCTGCAGGGAGCTGCTCACTTGAGCAACAAACCAGCAGCAACATAGTGCTGCCACACTATGCGTAACTACAGAAAACTGCAGCAGCATAGCGCTGCCACAAAGATCAAAACAGCGGGGAGACTGCAAAGCGGAGGCACTACCATAAAGTGTCGCCACTGTGGGGATAAAGTGGGTTCGATACCATCATGGTTGTAGACTCAACAGCTGGTCCCGGCAAGCCTGGGTGGCTGCCACTGCAGGGCAGCACCAACGCCTGGCCGACACCCCAAACTAGTGATGCTTGCATGCTAGCGCAACAACACCCGATCAGAAAAGAGGGAAATCGGTAGGACAACTGATTAGGTGCACCCTGCAGACCCGGACATGGGCTGGTTTCGCAGCAGCATGCAGCCACAACAACTAGGGTTGTTGCATGTTGCGAATCGATCCAGGAGGGCACCAGTAAAGGACAGTGAAGGCTACTGTGTGCGGACAACAACTGGTCCCATGCTGCTCCAACAAGCAGTGTGCCCAAATAGGGTGCGCAGAAGGTCTGAAGCAAGAAGGGAGGCCTTCTTGGGAGTCTGAAGGGTGACTAGTCTGGTCAAGGATCAGGCCCAGACCTGTCACAACACGAGCACCCACACATGCAGGGAGCTTGGCCTGATCTGACCCTAGACAACGCTACAACCAGCTTGCAGCTAGGACTACAGAGTTTGGTCGAACATATAGCCACACGGCCTGCATGCTGCGGGTTGCAGGGGAAATAGAGGAAGCATGGGCAGGGACAGGGTCATGTCGTGCTGATGTGCAGCCAGGCTGAGGTATGGTACAACTTGGTTTGCATCGGGACTGACCCAACAACAACCGACTGCAACCCCTATGAAAAAAAAGGGGCACTCGATACCCAGTGCGCCAATGTGTCAGGGCCACCTCGGTTGCAAGTTGTACCCAATCGGTCCAGGTGTGGCTGAGTTGCTGCCATGGCAGAGCATAACCCAAGCACAAACAGGCTCAGACTTGCAGGTTCTGGTTTGGTTAGAACCGCAACACACAAAAAGAAAAAACATCAAATAAACCAACAAAAATAATTCTGGTATAAACGACTGCTGGCTGGGGGTGTTGGAACCGACTTCCTTTGCCCTCAATGCATCAAGGATGAAACCCTATACCGTCTAGCAAGATCCCTAAGTTACCGGCCCTTCCCACACAAGAAAGAAAAATGCCGACACCATGCATACTTATGAACGAAAAGTTGAGGAAGCAAGGAAACATGACATCAAAACATTTACCAACAAAGTAGCTTGATGTGTGTGTGAGCAATGTGAAACAAACATCAAAATTATAGAACTTATTGGACTTCCCAAATCCGCCTAGCTCCCGTTTGCACAACGCATTAGAGAAGCTTGCTTCATGTTAGGAATTTTATATTTTTCTAAAATGGCAACCATAGAACAACCAGAAATCTCACCTAGCCGTGTGGAGTTCTTCTTTTTGGATGATTAAGGAGGAAAACGACTCCCCTTTGTTTGAGGTGTAGAGGGGAGTCACTAGCTTGGTACCCACCCCTACAACAAAACACAAAGGGAGAAGCTCACAGTTGGGAGAGAGGGAGAGAGAGACAAAAACATCTAGCATTCTCTCTCTTCCTCTTCTCAAAAGTATTTAAATGCTAGGGTTTTGCAATGGGTGGCTGAGATTAAATCTCAAAAATGGATGGTTTGGGGCTGTTACACATCCATCTAGGCAAGGGCGTACTTGAAATATTTCAAGTATGCCTACCACGCCCCCTATAGGCTTATATTGTTTGAAATTTTTTAAATGTTTTTCAAAAATGCCACTCACTAAAGTCCTTTATGCCCTCCATGGTTAAAAAAATTTCAGAAATGTCACAGGGCTGCCGCCCCTTGTGACCAATGAGCATTTTTCCTACTTTTTTTTTGAAACTCTTTAACTTGCTTTACAAAAATGCCATAGGGTTGCCGCCCCTTATGGCCAATGAGCACCTAGCCTTTGGAAGAACCTCAAGGTATTTATAGTTGAGCCACCACCTAGCTGGTCAAACACGCCCAACTAGGGTCTAGGTTGAAGCTTTTCGAGTCGAGCCACAAACATGAACAAAACTTCAAATTATGTTTTATTAAAAATTTTGCATAGGATTTTTGAAATGCTTTATCCGAATTTCGGTAAAACCCATAATTTCTTTAAAAATACATTCTTTGCTCAATTATGCAGGATAAAATAGTTTTGCTCGTATAAGAATCTTCGATGGTGAAAATTTCAATTAATTTTATGCATTTGAATTAAAACTTAGGGATATCATCATGAAGTATATATATATATATGAATACGTGTGCATGCATATACATATACGTATGCATAGATAATTGTGTTGAAAAACTATGTTTCGATGACACATAATATGATATACTGTCATATATGCCTTAATATAATATGATGATATGCCTTCATGAAAAATGTTATATTATGACTAGATATGATTTGTCATACATTTAACGAGTATTTGATGCAAGGTTATTTCACCTAAAAAGAATGGAGACAACCTGCTCAAGTACAATCCTTGGTGCAATCATACTCTCTGAAGAAAAAGCATGATGGGCCATACATTCTTAAAGATCATCTAAGGAGATCGGCTATTTCAAGATGAAGATTTTTTTTCTTCTTTAGAGTCATATGTAACAGAACCTTCAGAAGGATGCATAATGCATATTTCATATTACATGATTTATCATACAAAGCCATCTATTTACAAAAGCTATGTTTCATAAAATCATACTGTTATCATCGCAAAATTTTTAACTTTTGCAAATCAAACTGACCTTTGAAAAAGATTTTTGAAAATAACTCGCCTCCATTTTTAAAATGCGGGAAAATTCCGTAGAATGGGACTTCGGATATCATAGGTCTGCCTGAATCAGCTCGTCAGCCAGATGATCCCATGGAGCAACAATTTCTGATCAACGTCAAGGGGCTTGATCTCTGAGATGCTTTAGCCTGTATGACTGGACACGAATCTTGGCTATTGATAGAGGCATATGAGAGCCAATATGTCGACTTGTTTGAGCTATACCAACAATATAAAGCATTTGAAGAAGTTGACTCCTTATCCTAAATAGCACGAGAAAGAATTCAGCATGTGATGGTCTTGTGCACAGTAGTACTATCCTTCTTCCAGGACGGATAAAACTATATTGATATCAGAATAGTACAACTTTTGCGAAGATGAGAAAGACGACAGACCAACCGTCTCTCTATCACCATGGTCGCGCTTCCCTTTTTATACCATGGATTGACCTGTTTTGTGCTTAAAGATTCTATCTTAGTAGAAGGGTGCATCTACGCACTACAATCTTGGTTCCGTCGGCACGTACCAACTCGAGCCAGCTCATTCAGATATAACAGCAAGATGTCATTACCCACTTCTCGGTACATATTTTTGATCAAGAACTTTCATGCAGAGGAAATCGTGTGAGACTACTTCGATCATCAAGAGTCACTCCCTCGATACACCTATGCATATGGCAAAAGATTCAAGTTACTCAGACTTTTCTTCTTCGTTTATTACCAACCAGAGTGACGTGTCAGGCAGTTCTCACAGAGGTAGAAGCACATTGAGGCTCGATTATTGTCAGGCATTATGCCAGAATTCGATCTGAAGTCTGCTCAGTGGTCTGAAGCATACCATTCTGCCAAGCATAGTTGGGATTCTTTTGTCACTCTTACTTTTTTTTCTGGTCCTCGAGTATCTTCTGATTATCACGACTGGTGGAAAATTGTTTGTCCGCCCTCTCTCTGTCAAGTCTATTATTAATAAAATCATTCTTCTTCAATAGTTAATCTTTTTATTATGGTTTGACAACCTCGCCTAGGTAACAAGGTATATTCTAGTTGTTTATTTCCTTTACAAGAATAACAATGCAATTTTCATGATTTCAGTGATGACCCAATCCCTAGTAATGGGATATCTTTCAAATTGTCAACCTAACTCTCATCAAATATTTCTCCCCTATTTGTTTTATCCTCAAGCCATTCTTCCAATCTAATTGCCCCTTTTATTCTGCAGAGAGCATTTGCAATCCTACATGGTTCAGACGAGATCCAGCAAGAAGACCGCATTTATCCAGTATATCGATCACTCTTTTGTATCTGAACAGGAAATGTCGTCTCCATGATCTCCTAGGGATCAGAGCCAGCAAGGCAATGATGATGTTGATCCTTAGATGTATGCATTGTTCCAGAAGATAATGAAAAAGACTAAGCAAACAGGGGCTAGTTCAGGCAAAGCCATGAAAAAGGCTAAGGGTCGGACAATGAAAAAGCATATGAAAATCTAAAAAAAGTAGAGTCACCATGAAGACACTTGTGATGAAGTTGAATCAGTGGGAAATACCGATGAAGAATATGAGATTCAATAGGCACTTCGAAAGTCGACTCAAGGGCAAGGGTCAGCCTATAAATCCAAGGATCAGTCTGTTAATGACCCTGATCAGACATAGTCAAAATGGTCAAGGACCTGCAGACCCGTGGATTAGACGGGGATGACAGTCTCGACAATCTCCCTAGAAAATTCATCAAGTTTGATGGTTCTGGCGACCCTAAAGCACATCTCGCCTTGTTTTTTACTGAATATACCAAGTTCAAGCGAGACAACCGAGCTCTATTCCTTTGCTTCCCTCACAATCTGTAGGGAACAACATGTAAGTGGTATTCAGAACTTAACAATCCCATTGAGTTGAAGGAATTCGATAAGGTGGTCAATTTATTTATTGAACGATTCCTATTCAACACAGAGGCGCTACCAACCCTCAGTCATCTCTGCAGCCTCAAGCAGAAGGAAAACGAGAAGGCCAGTGATTTCATTCACAGGTAGAGATTTGCCAGCAACAAAATGAGGGATCTGATATCAGAAGGACACACATTGTCAGTGATCTTGAATAATTTCTCACAACCTCTAAGGGGCCTAATTTCTACCTCTCCATCAAGAACTTTCATTGAATTGACAGAGCGAGCCGAATGACTCGAACTAGGCATGAAAAATGGAGTGTGTGAGGGCATCACTCTATCCAAGAATAACAGTAAGCAGGAGTCAAAGAAGAAGGCTCATTTGACTTACTCCACTGATGCAGGCCACGAAAAGAACCATCAAAAGAGTGAGAGA
Source organism: Nuphar pumila (assembly GCF_984573655.1). Lineage (NCBI taxonomy): Eukaryota > Viridiplantae > Streptophyta > Magnoliopsida > Nymphaeales > Nymphaeaceae > Nuphar > Nuphar pumila. Next base: position 23,581,852 of record NC_143259.1, on the reverse strand, counting down.
AAATCATTCAGTTATGTAGGCTCGAATCTTAGCAAGAATGAGCCGAAGGGTAAGTCATTCCAACAGAATAGCAAACCACCTCCGCTAGCCATTGAACAGGAACCAAAATCACAACTAAAGGTTAAGCATGAAGGGTGGAGTTATAACAGAAAGTTTACCCCTTTGGATCAATCACTAGAGACTGTGCTCAAATATATGCTTACCAGTGAAATGATCAAGCTCTTGAAGGTGGTTGATCCACCAATCGTCATGGAAAAGATGAAAGATTGATTCTGCAAGTTCCACCGAACCGTGGGACATGATACTGAGAACTGTTTTGTTCTAAAAAATATAATTCAAGATTGCATTGACAAGAACCTTTTAGTAGAAGGTGGCGACGATGAAAAAATGGCCATTTTAAATCAACCATTTCTTCAACATTCTGCAGCAATGATATTTGACCAGCCATTCCAGCCCCAGGAGCATATTCAGTCATGCTCAGGTGAGGATATCCACATCCAACATCAGGTATTGGTGTTGCATCAGGCATAGTCTAGCACCCAAAAGATGGACCTTGTTTCAGCTTTCAGTAAGTTGAATGTCTCAACAGAGTCCGCTAGGGCATCTTCTAAAGTTGCCATAAGAATTCCAGTGTTTCCTAAGTGTTTCATAAAGGCTGCTCAAAAAAAGAGCAAACCAGCTGGTGAAAGCGCCAAACTGGTCCACCAACTAATCACAGCTCTCTCGAATGTATCAATTCTCGAATTAGCGCATGCCTCTTCCAAGCATCAGCAGGTCTTAGATGATTTGTTACAGAAGATCAAAGTGAAACCAAGCACAACTCTGAAAGACATGGCTCAGATCATTAACCAGGCCATGACCAATGCTCTAATCACTTTTTCTGACGAGGACCTACGAAGGCGTCATGCCTTCCATAACAATGTCTTTTATATCGTGGTCAGAACCAAAGGAATGACCATACCCCATGTGTTTGTTGATGGAGGCAGTAGCCTCAATATTTGTCTAGAGATGACTACCAAGGCCCTGAGATTAAAGGAAGAAGAATATCTCCCTGATCCCAGCACTATTTATGGATTTGATAATCATGGACAGACAACGAAGGGAAAGATTTTCCTCGAGATCTTCATCAACTATTCGGTTCATACAATTCTTTTCCATGTTGTCAATGTGCCACCAACATATAATCTTTTATTGGGACGAACATGGATTCATAATGCAAATACAGTATTGTCTACCTTTCGTTAGTGCATTAAATGGTCTAAAGGCAGCATGATCACCACGATCTTGGGGGAAGATCCAGAAGAGAGGTTGCCACAACCAATGATTCCCAGACCGACCTACACAGTCGATATCCCTAGCATCAGGGGAAATGATGAGGTTATTCTCAGTGAAAGCCTCAATATGTTAAAGCAAGAGGAAGCACAATCGACAGAGCATACTGCAACAATGGTCTGATGGCAAGGACCACATTTTTTCAAGATCGGAGGTCGTCTTGATTATAATACTTTCAAAGACCATCATTTGTTCCCGCAATTTGTAAAAGCCAAGAAAGGATTTGATCTTTTACTTAAGCATGGCTATCAACCTTTCAAAGGCTTGGGCAAGAATGGAGACAGTCGACTAAAACCAGTAATCCCTGACCATCACCTGTGCAGAGCAGGATTGAGATTCATGGGCAAGAGATCTCATAAGAATACTGTCTTTATCAAGGGGACCCACTAAAAGCATTTGTCGTCATTCTTTTTTATTTTATTCTTTTGATTTTTGCATTTTATAGGGACGATGTTCATTTCATTTTATTTCCTTTATTATTATCATTCCATTCAAGTCTTTAATAAAATTACCGATTTTTCTTATTGGTCTGGATGCCATCCTTCTCCTCTCTTTACAATTTGTCTTCGAAATTTGTTGTTGTTATTTTCTCTATTTCGCGTAATTTGTTTTATAATGGGTGAATTTCTCTGAATACTACTCTTTTCCCAAAATTTCAGAATATCTTTCTAATCAATAAAGAAACTAGTCATCAATCCTTCAATCGTGTCGAAGCCCGCAAAGATCTATCGGGTCAAGCCTGAGCCTCGTTTCTACACGAGGTATTTTTCATACCATCCAGGTTAAGGGAAAAACCTTAATCTCACTTCTTTGAAGTAAAATTTTCTTCTTCATTCTTCATTCCATATCTACCATTTTTCATCAGGGCTAATTTTCATAACTAGTCAGATCCTTCTAACTAGGGCATTTTTATAGCCCAAATTTGATGTGTTTTTCTTTGCCACTAAGCTCGTTCATAAGTCGACTTAGTAGCAAAGAGGGGCATCTGTAAACACCCCAAATTTTCCTCATCCATGCTCAGAAAAGCCTCCTCATGCAGTGCCAACCCTGTTAGGTCAGTGTAGGAGTCAAACCCCCAGTCTGTGTCAGAAAACTACTATTTTACCCACTTTTATTAGAAAAATTACCATTTTACCCTTAGGTCATCTCGGACCCCAGTCATTCAGAGTCAACCAAGCTCATTGGTCAGTTCAGAACAGTTAGAATATCAGTCATTTCAAGCTCACCCAAGCTCACAATGAACAGACCGTTTTCATTTCTGACAATTCTTGCCAAAATGGGATCATTTCCTTAGAAATGAGCTCATTTCTGACTTAAATTCAAGCTAATTGTCTCTGAGTCAGTCATTTACAGTCAGTCATATTTCCCAGAGTCTAACTTGAGCTCACCATGAGTGCAAGTGCTCTAGTTTCTGTTTAAAACCATTTCCAAGTGTCCAGGAGCCCATTTTAGCCTGTTTCGGCTCTTTCAGCTGAAATTGAGCTGAGTCTGGTCAATTGAGCTAGTGTTCGAGCTTTGATTTTAGTTCATCTCAGTACTACTGACCTTTGTTCTAGCTCAAACCCAGCTCAGATTCGTAATTCATTTCACTCCAGTGACCATTCTGTGTTATTTCTCTAAAAATGATAATTTTTCTTAAAAATTTAGTCGGAAAGGTTAGTTGAGTCAGTGTCTGGTCAGTCCAGTTGAGTTCTGAAACTCTAAAACACAGCTCAATCCAGTTCAATCCAGCTCAAACCCTAATTTTTAGTGTCACTCTGACCCAGTAGAGTCTGAAAACCATTTCTTGAATCATTTTGCAAATTTTATCAATTTTAACACTTTTTGAACTGGTACAACTGCCAATCGGGGTCTAATATCCAAAATCCTTTATTCAGGGTCAACATTTCGCATGGCATTTCATGTCATTTCTCATCATTTCATATCATTCCTCAGCATTTCATAACATTTCATCGCATTTCATTACATTTTTGAAGTCAGAACTCTAGTTTTATAAATTTCAATCCAGATTGAGTTTTAAAAGTTTTCAGAAATCAATTTCAAACCCTGGGTTTTTAAAATTGACATTTTTACCCCCGAGAGTCTAAATTTGGAAATATTTTCTCGAGAAAATAATTTGGATTTCTTTCAAATTCAAATTTTCAAATTCTACACTGGATTTGCTTCACAACGAGGTATTGAATTTGCCTTTCCACAATTCATAGAGAGTTGAAGAAATAGATTTAGATGGTACACGATTTAATACATGAGCGGCAGTTAATAAGCAATCACCCCAAAAGGAAATAGGTAAATTTGTCTGCGCCATCATGGACCTGACCATCTCTAAGAGGGTCTTATTCCTCCTTTCTGCAACACCATTTTGTTGCGGAGTTCGAGGAGTAGTTAATTGTCTATCTATCCCTTTATCATCACACAATTCCTTGAATTGTTCGGATAGATATTCACGTCCACGATCTGTTCTCAAAGCCTTGATCCTACGATCAAGTTGATTCTCTACCATGTTCATAAAAGATCTAAAGCAATCCAATGCTTCAGATTTATGCGTAATTGAATACACATGGCTAAATCGTGTATAATCATCAATAAAAGTGATGAAATATGAAGCTCCATGCCTCGTTGCCACATTCATTGGCCCACATATATCTGAATGAATTAATTGAAGAGGATAGGTTGCTCTAATTGCCTTTCCAAAAGGTAATCGAGTTGCTTTTCCAGCAAGACAATGCTCACATATAGGCATTTCAATCTTCGCATGAGATCCCAAAAGACCCTCTCGTGCGAGCCTATTCATTCTCTTTTGCCCTATATGTCCAAGCCGAGCATGCCATACAGATACATCCACATCCATATTATTAGCAGTTGAAACAAGTGAAAAACATTCATCATTAACATTCAAATTAATAAGTTCTGTGTCCAACACATAGAAACCATTCATCAAGAAACCAGAAGCAACTAAAGTTTGTCCACAAATGATGTCAACATTGACATCCTCAAACACAAGTTTATAGTTTAACATAGACAAAGCATAAACTGAAATCAAATTTCGTTGAATCTCTGGAACATGCAGAACATCATATAATAATAGAGATCGTCTTCCTCGCAAATCCAATTTGCAAGTCCCGATTCCTTTGACTTCTGCTCTAGTGTTATTCCCTAGGAACAACCACTTCGAACCAAATGGCATCTTCCTATATTCGACGAAGTTTGTGCGGTCTTTGGTCACATGATCAGTGGCTCCTGAGTCTACAATCCACATAGGATTAGATTCAATAATCAGTGCACAACTACAAACATTTGCACAAAAAACAGGAGTCATAAGAAAATGTACCTTCTCCTGCTCATGTCATTCACGAGCATAGTGACCCAAATTGCCACACTTAAAGCATTTTGCATTTGCCTTATTTTTCTTGCTCCCACGCTTCCCAGAGCGCTGATAAGGCTTATTTTCTTGCTCTTTGTCTTGTCCCTTCTTATTACCCTTCTTGAACCTTCTTGGTCCATAGAATTTCTTCTTAAAAGATTTTTGTTTTTTCGAACTTTCTGCCACATATGCCCTCATGCCAGATTGTTGAGTCGCATCAAGGCGATCATTTTCCAGCTCTACATGACGGGCGATATCATCGAAAGTCTTAATACTTTCGTTATGAGTCATATTAATTTTCATATGTTCCCAACTGTGTGGCAGAGAACGAATCACAGCCTGGACCTGTTGTTCATCTGTAAGGGTATGCCCTGCACTATTGAGCTCTCTAATCATGTTTGCCATCTCCCTGAGATGTTGGCTCATAGTGTGCTGAGGGGACTTTCTGTATGAATCGAACCTGATGGTCAACCTCCTTAGTTTTGTGGCTGATGTTCCCCCAAACTTATCTTTAAGGGCCATCCACATCTGTTGAGCAGTCTTATAATGCTCAAATTGGCACATGATGTCATCCTGCATAGAACATAGCATGGTGACATGCGCAACAGTATTCATGCGCTTTCATTTCTCATAGGTTTCCATATCCTTACGAGATTGTGCCCCAGTACCAATTTCAGGTCGTTCCACAGTATGGTTGAGAGCCTTCAGGGCCTCAGCCTCCTTCAGTGTAAACTGAATCTTTCTATGCCATATATCATAATTATCACCATTCAGTTTTTCAATTCATGCCAAGTCCATTATTTATTTACTTGGTGCAGCCATGTCCTTTTAGATAAGAGTAAAACAATGCGCAAAAAATGTTATTCAAGCATGTTATGATCTAATCATTAGCACATCTATATGCAGTCATAATCACACGATTAGATAACATATAGTTTTCACAGGGCGTGGAATCGAAAGCTCACTACGTTCACAATCATCTCCCACTTTCCCTAAGATAATTATATTTACCTAAACTGTATTATGACTGTTTAAAAAAAATTAACACATAGAGTAAGTACTTCCAAAGTACTTAAAAAATACATCTCATAATCAATACGATTATATCATATTCATACACATTCATGAATAAACTATATAATAAAATAAATTCATGAATGCCTGGCTCATCCGTGGCTCCAACCATTTGCTAAAATGTCTCGACCCACATGAACCCTGGCCCTTTTAAGATTCAGCAAAAAAAAAATTTAAATTTCCGCAGACTGTGCCGCAGTGCCAGGAACTCGGCCTGCGGCCTATGCCGCAAGGCAGGGACAGACTGGCTTGAACCCGCAGGGCTGGGAGCAATCAAGCATGTGGCTCGAGCTGCAGAATCGGGTCAGGCTGAATAACAAGAAATCGGCGGCCTATGCCGTAGGATGGAAACAGGGGAGCCTACGGCCAATGCCGCAGGGCTGAGTCAGGTCAGGCAGAGCTTGCGGCCTATGCCGCAGGCAGGGAGCAAAAAATGCGAGCAGCACCGCTGCATGACCTGGTCAGACCTGCGGCCTATGCCGCATGGTCTGGCCCATGGTCAGGCCTGCTCCGCAATAGGGCTGGCTGCAGCCCAGATCTGCAACCTAGTTGCAGAAAACAAAACGCCTGGCTGGAGACCAGACCGTCATCCGAGCCGCAGGGCCAGCGCCGACCAAACATCGCGGTCTCTCTACAGCGGGGCCGGCAAATTAAGCAAAGAACTTGTTCAGGTCTGAAAAGACTATTTTACCCCTCTAATCTTCAAAATTTCGAATTTGGACCCACTCTGAAATGGCCCATCCATTTGCAATTTCCTTTTAATATATGTATATAAAAGAAAAAAAAATATTTTCATTATTTTATTTTATTTTATTTTATTTTTTACCTAAAGTGGGACCCACTAGGGGGTTGACCCTTCTAGTCCACTCTCTTTCCTTTCTTCCTCTACTTCTTCTTTCCTTTTCTTTGTTCCTCTCCTTTCTTCTTCTTCTTTCTTTTCCTTCCTTTCTTCTTCCTTCTTTTCCTTCTTTCTTCCTTCCTTTCTTTCCTTTCTTCTTTTTTCTTCTTCTTCCCCTCCTCTTCTCATTCACATGAATTTCTTTCAGCCCTCTTCTTCTCCTCCTTTCCCTCTTCTTTCTTCCCTCTTTTCTTTCCTTTTCCTTTCTCCTTCTTCTTTCCTTTCTTTTCTTCCCCTTCTTTTATTCCCTTCCTTCCTTTCCCTATTGCCCAGCCCATTCATGTAAACCCTTGCTTCCCTATCATTAAATCTACTTCCATTTAAAACTTAGAAAAAAATCTTATTTGGCCTTAAGTTAAAAAACCAAAAGAAGGCTTTCACGCTAGGGAGCTCTCTCTCTCTCTCTCTCTCTCTCTCTCTCTCTCTCTCTCTCTCTCTCTTTTGGCTGCAGCCCTCATTGTTGCACCTTCAACCAACTCCATCAGGGATCCACACCATCTTCAACCTCCAGCCACACCGAGGTGGCATAGCAACACCTACAACCTCCTTCATCACAGCCTCCTCCACCTTGAAGGATCTCCATTGGCACAGGTGCAGCCCTGCTAGCACTCATGCCCAGCCACCCTACCATCTTACATTTCCAGCAGCAAGGAGCAGCCCCTTTGATCCAGCTCCAGTCACCTCCAAGTTGCAATAGTTCCAGCACGTTCTACCAAATACCATTGCAACCACAACACCTCCTCCAGCTTCCCCTTTGTTGCAGCCATTGCTGCCATGGCTTCAGCCTCCAATAGCGCAACCACATAGCCATCTTCAAAGCATCCATCATCTTCAATCTCCTTCAACTCCCAGCAAGTTGCAACTACGTCTCCAACGTGCATCAAGATCCCAAGGTAAGACCCCTATTATCATTATTTTATGTTAAACCTATAGGTTAATGTTTTGATTGTCTCATGTTATGAGGCTATATCGAGGAAAAGGATTCGTCCGATCTATGGACCAGATCCTTTCTTATCAATAGCCAATATCAAGTCAACTTCATATATACCTGTTTTTCTTTATTTTAAACATTATATTCATGTTAAATATGCATTTTAGGCGTCTCATTAATTTAGTTTTATTATTTTATTAGTAGTTTATTTAATGTCATTAAGATTCGTAATAAAACTTGTAGATGTTAATTTTAGCATAAGTTGCAGTCATTATTTTATATAGATTTTTGTTTCAATAAATCCCAATTTTTTTTTTGGAAGTTAAGTTTATTTTTTTATGATCTCATACTAAAAATCTAGATCCGTTTGGGTTTCATAACCCTATCAAACAAATCAAATCCTAAATCAGGTTTTCTGTTCTCCAAAAAATTCCAAATCCATTTTAGCAAAATTTATGACCCAAAATCACCCTGTGGGAGATTTGAATCTCCCTCTAAAAATTACAGTAGATTGATGGTAAAATTTACTAATTGTATGAAAATTTTGAGATTTTTATAAACAGATTTGGAATCTATTAAAAATCGATTTTCTCAGACCTCTGAGAAAACCTCGATTTTTCCTTGTCAGGGTATAGACTGACTCTAATGTGCTTTGTTCGCTTAACCCGTAGCCTGAATGCAAAAACTTTCAACATAAAAGTTGTTCCTAACCTTTTCTTCTATCATTTTTGCAAAATTTTAGAATTTTTGGGATTGTCCAAGTATTTATTCTAAAATTATCTTTTTGTCTGACAGATTCCAATACCCAAAAATTCGAGAGATCTAGGTCTCTGATAACAGCATGCTTATTTCCAAACCGTAACCTGAATCTCAGTTATGTAAAAAGATGAAATTTGCCTCTGTTTGTCAAGGTTATTTTTCAACAATTACAGTCATTTTACCATTTGTCTGCTATTTTTCCCGTATTGTTTCCTGAAACCTGTTTGTTTACCCTAAATCCTTGAGTCGCTGGATTCTGATCCAACTTGCCGGAGCTGTCCAGCTCCGACCATAAGTCAAAACCAGAATGTATAAAAGGAAAAAATATTTTCCTAATTGTACTATGTCACCCCATAAAATTTGGGATTTTTTTATGGAAGTTTAGTACCCGAAATCTAATTTAGAGTTAGCATTTTAGGCAAAATCTTGATTTTTTAGTATTTTTAGCTATTTTCCACCTTAAAAAAATAACAAAAAAATCTATTTTCGAGCTTCATTCTGTTTTTAGGGTTAGTCTGAATATACATTTCCTGCAAATTTCAATATCTAATATTTCATGCATATGCACATTTCCCAAAATCACTATGGTTGACACGAATGGCACGTGCACAAGCTCTTATGTAGTTTACAAACTTGGTGGGATTCGTATTTATGGTCATAGTCAGAATACGGAGAAAACCAAGATTTGTGATCTTCGTATTAGCCACATTCAGCCTACACTCTTAGGCTAACTTAAAAAATGCACTGCATTTCTCAAAACTCAAAAAGATTTCCCAATTCCTCAATGAAATATCTTTCAAATTCATATTCATTCATTCAGTTTACATCATTTTCAAACTCTTTTCCCAATTCCATTTCAGAGAAATTAATTTTCTTAAGATTTTCCAAGATTTTCTCAAGATTTGATTTTCTCAGAATTCTAAATTTTCAAATGAGATTTCAAGGTGTTTCCCGAGTTAAAATCATGATTTCTCAAGATTTTCACATTTTTAATTTCATTTTCAAATCTCAAAATCGATTTTCCCAAAGTTCAAGTTTTCCTGAGAATTCATTTTCCAATGCAAATTTCTGATTTCCAATGAAATTCAAGGATTTTCTAAGGAATTCCATTCTCAATCATTTTCCAAGCATTTTCTAGATATCAGAAGCAAACATCATATTTCTCAAAAGCTTGCATCTTTTTAAAATTCCATAGCACATGCCTGATTCTCTGTGCATTCTAGGAAAATAGAGCATAATTTAAATAATTTAACTTAGTCAAAGTGCCTATTTGATCCTTGGTTCAATTACTCTTGGTAAAGGCGCCAGGAATGGTTGAACCTCGTACCGACAGGCGGATCCCATTCCACAGAATTTTCCCATAAATTTTCAAAAACGGTAGCGAGTAATTTTCAAAACCATTTTCAAAACTTTGGTCGAGTTTGACTCGCAGAATCGTTTCTCTCACTCTCGCAGAGGGAGGGGGGAAATTTTATGATGATAACAGGTTTGGCGACCGTGATGGGACCTATCTTCGCCTGATCAATTGTGTGCTTGACTTAGCTCAAATTATCAAAATTGTGCCCTACAATTTGTCAGTTTTATTTTCTGATATCATGTGAACCTAGGAGCCTAGACTTGAACTTAGCTGACATAGATTGCATGTAGACTAGGCATGGTTTGGTAGGACCATATTGAGGAGAATTATGCATGCTCACTTAGACTTAGGTCTAAAATACAACACTCCTCAATCTAGGAATTGTATGAAAACAATGCTTATTTCTTTAAATATTTCAAAATTCTATCTCTTTAGGACTTAGAGCCCTATGTTTGCTTGCATGTGCTCATATTTCAAAAACCACTCCACCTACGTCTACCCGGTCTTCACGTTGCTGGGCTCTCTTTCAGAACCATAGTTTGGGACAAAGCCTCACAATTGGGCCACTCATTTGGGCTAATGCCCCTTGCCACGTACCAAGGGCCATAGTCCAACGTATATCGACAGGCGCTCAAGGATGTTGGAAAAACAAAATCCTAGAAGTGGAGATAAATTTTTATGCCACGTACGTCGAGCCTTGGCTTGAGTATATCGGCATAGCATGGTTGGATACAAATGATCTAAGCTTAGAGTCAGGATTAGGTTCCTACAGCTATTTCAAAATTGATGCATTTAGAGTCTGCTTCTTAGGGAGTGATGAATGTGCATATTTGTTTGTGCAGGATATGATTGAATGCATTCTTCTTTTATTTATTATTTCTCTTTTATTTGCCTTTTACATCATTTTCCTAATTTCATCTATTTTTTCAATAATTTTATCAAAACCCTGGACGATATTCAAAACCTCATATTTTTTCTCAAAAGTCCAAGTGATTTTCCTTTTCCTACCTTTCCTCTAGATCTCGAACTTCCAACCTTATTTTGATCCTGCCTGCAATTTTTCAAATGCTCAAATCTTGTCAAACTTCTTTTCTTCATATATGTCTTCCAAATTCTATTCAGAATTTTTGTCTCTTTCCAAGTCCTTAGACATCTCCTTCATCATCTCTATTTCTCTCTAAAATCCTTCAGTCTAAATCATTCATTTATTCTGCAGAAAGCAATGGCATTTCACCACAGTTCAAACAAGGTCGGGAAAGAGAATAACGCCAAGCAATGTCGAAGAGATGAGTTCTCCGAGTCTAGTCTGAAAGTGCAGTAGGATCGAGGCAACGAGCATTAGAGGAGTCTTGACTTTTCCAACCCTTGTTTCGTTTTTTAGTAACTTTTCAATTTAACCTTAATTTCAAAGCTATTTTATTTATTTTTTTACCAATTTACAACTTTAAGTAGGATGCCACATAGGATGGGATGGCCTACCTATGGACTCCTACCATTTTATAAATCTCAATTAATTTTTGAAATCCATTCCATAAAATTCAAGTCAAATTCACTCTAAATTAATTAAAATGCTTCATAAATGAATTCAAAATTCCATAAAATACTAATGTATTTAATTTAAGAAAATTCATTCTAATTGAATTTTATGAATATATTTTATAAGTCTTAAATATTTTAGATTATTTATTTTTAATTAATTCTACTATGGCAAACTCTAAATTTTATAAAAAAAATATGAATCAAAATTTCAAATTCATCTTAAATTATACTTAAATTCTAAATGTCATTTAAGCCTAAATTAACTTTGAATTTCAATTAAATTCAAATTCAAATATGAACATCCATTTATGTAAATTATTTATATTTCTTAAGGGTTAATTCAAATTCTTCAGAAATAATTTCTGAAAAATTTGAAACTCAATGGGGTCGATGAGACCCTAGGGAGTGTAAGGGCTTTTTTTGATATTTTTATTTTCTTCTAAACCCTACAAAACCTCTAGTGCATTTTTTGGCTAGAACTTGAAAATTGTAATTAAAATCCAAGAATTTTAGAAAAAAACCTTAAAATTCTCATGTATTTCATCTAAATTCAAATCTAGATTTGACCTAAACTCATAAATCAAAATTTACTTTTGATAAACTCTAGAAACTAAAATCAGAATTCAATAAGACTCCTAATTCAAATTCAAATCTAATCCGAATTTGAATTTTTGAATCGAAATTCAGATTGATAAAGCTTAAGAAATTAAAATCGAAATTCAATAAAACTTCAAATTTAAAATACACACTTAGTTTGAATCTCGTCTAATATTTAAAACTCAAATTATAATCCGATAAAAATCAAAACCCTGATTCAGAATAAATTCTCAACTTGAAATTTATTCTGAATCCAAATTAATACTTGAATTATAATTAAATTTTTAACTTAATTTTGAATAACATTTTAACCATAATTTATTATTATTTCTCATAAAGTATCAAAAAGTTAAGGGTTTTACATCCTTCCCTTCTTAAAGAAATTTTGTCCTCGAAATTTAATTGGGGTTATTCATCGATGAGATTCTAGATGATTTATTATTATTATTATTTATATATTTAATAATTATAAAAAATTTATGGGTATTACATTATTTTTCCAAAAAAGGAATTTCATCCCCAAAATTCAATATCAAATCCTAAAATAATTAAGAAAATTATTTTCAAAGCAGTGCATAAATAAAAGATTTATCTTGACGACCCTACTAATCATCTATATTCAAGATTTATGATAATTAATAAAAATAAAATTAATTTCAAGAAATTATAACATCAAGACTAACAAAAAAATAACATACTTACAGTAATGGTGGTCTATTAGACGAGCTTTGAGTTATATTTTCCTTACGCTCTGATACCAAGTTGTAACACCCTAATTTTTATAACCCGATAAATGGTGAAAAAATTTTAAAAACCCTTTTAAATACTTTAACAAATACAGCAAAAAAATCATCGGAACTAAAATTTGGCATGCTACTTCATATAATCACTTGCAATAATATAATTATGGAATTTAAAATTTAATAAATAATTAACCATGTATAAAATAAAACCAAATGTCCACAATGTCCATAATTAATTATAATTGTCCTTGAATTGAATTTAACTAAAAATAAAATCTGAGTGTAAATTTTTTGTGAAAGCAAAGAAAAAGTAGGCTCAGTTTCCATTGCAACTTCCGCCTTTACATGTAAGCCACTATTCATTATCTAAAAAAAATTAAATTATATAGGGTCAAACATAACATGTGTCAGTAGAGTGAAATATATTAAACTTGTGAAATAAAATATGAAGTATGAATTTCATCATATTTTTCATAATTTAAAATTTTAATTTACAAAATTAAACAAGTGTGCACCAATTCATTTATTCAAATCAATTAAGATGCATCAACATTAAATATGCATCAACAATCAATATGCATGAACTTACAAAATGCAAAAAAACTTTTGATGCATGCATTATTTTATATCTTTAATTATATTTTCTTTATTAAATAATACATGTTATGCCTAACAAATAAACTTACATATTAGGTTTCACTTCTTAGCCACGCTGGTATGACACAGGCTTGAAAACTGGATCAAGGCCATGGTGTAGGGGTATTTTTATACATAATGGTGGCTTTGACTTGGTCGAGCACCTTTCACTACTGACAGGGTGAGGGACGATAATTCGAGAGAGATTCTCAAAACCTTTAATCCTGATGCATCAGATCTCATGAATATTCTTAGCCCTCTACCCTGCAGTTTAATGTAGAGGTTTTCCCATAAAATCATGGGAGGGGAGGATCAATGTTAAATGCTTGAAACTTACTTAACCCATGAAGTTTTATACCACTTGTCACTCTCCCCGCAAGTATCTTTTACTTGAGATGTTGCATTGTTTACTTGATTACTTAATATCTTTCATGAAATCATAATTCAATCCATAAAGAGGATTCGGCCCCTTATAGAGCAATGGATGTACTTACACAACAGTGAAACATTCATTCATTTATGTCTTTAAACATAAACATGTTCATATACATAAATGAACACATCATACATTTTCATGCTTTGACAATCACATATGCATGTACATGGGTAATGTGGTAAAGAACATGTCTTTAATGCATCCACATAATTGTAACATCAACATCCTTATCAATGACATCATCATCATGATAACATGTTCAAGCATGCGGCCACAACCAACATTTAAGATTGATATTGTACTTTACATGTTGGACCCTTCGGTCCCTTAATTAATGCTTATCCCCCCTTTAGGTAACATGTTTAACCATTACAATATTCATTCACTGTTATATGGTAGACACATCACACATTGCATAAAATCAAACATGTATATGCAGACACATTATGCATGATGATCATACGTAAAATTACATGAAACATAGACAACTACGCATATGTCGGGGTCGAACCCTCAGACCAACTCTAAATTGTGAAGCTCTCAACTATGTGTGATTGTTATAGAGTTCACAAAAAAATTTACAGTCAATGAACAGAGCTAAAATTATTCCAGATCATAATACATTGTGTCGGTGTTTCATAGTCACAAACCGTTCATAAAAATTCTTTTGTGTGAGAGAGTTACGATTGTTTTACTACAGACATGTCATATTCTATTTCAACTATCACAGAACCATGCTCAAACCATGAATAGAGCTCAAAATTTCACAAAAGATTGAAAATTTTGTTAGCTTTTCAGCGCAACAAACTGCTCATCAAAACTCTTTCGAATGACAGAATTATGAGTGTTTTACTAGTCGAATGTGTAGCCGAAAAAACTGTAATTTTCGGTCTATGCATTCGGTTGGGCACAAACCAGGCCACCCATATTTATTTGACATAAATTTAATTAAAAACTAAAATGAAACTACACAACTAAGTCTGATCTACTCTAAAAGAGATCAATCATATTTGTTCTCAGTTATTTGGCCAGAAAAATCGCCGCGCCTCTCACATGCATTATTTTCTCAAAAATTAATTTAAAAAATATATAATTAATAAAATAAATCATGAAATTTACATGCAAATAAAATTCAAAAAAACTACAAAAATCACAGGGTATCTACATAAACATAATCTAGCAACTACAATTAAAAATTGTATGGATCTAATTATAAAATTCATAATTTTCCTAAATTACCATTTTCTGTTTTGAAAACCCCAATATGACTATAAATGTGATATCTCAAAATTTTGACCATAGAAATTCACCAATCTTTTACAGAATATCTACAACCTATTCTACTAATTCAAATCAATGTTTGCAGAAAAATCATGGCATAATTTATGTATTTTCAAAATTTACAGATTTCTTTTTAGTGAAACCAATTTTTGGAGAAAAGTGTGGTTTCAAGATGGTTTTTCTATTGAAAAAACATGCTTTTTCCATAGTTTGATAGTCCTAAGCCAAACACATGTGTGTGAGGGTTTGTTTAAGGTCTATGCTCATGAAAAACCCATGAAATTCATACCACGAATTCCATTTCGCATGAAGAGTATAGATCACCTACCTTTTTGTCAAAAAAGAATTGCTCTTACGCAACCCGATGGATCTTTTCACACAATCCGGTCGATCCATGCACACTACTACCTTGTATACACCCTCCTTAAGCCCTTTTCAATCACATGGAGGCCTCTCTTGTAGACCCAAGATAGAAAATGCTATGGGCTTGGGTGAGAAAAGGAGAGAAAATAGAGGGTTTTGGCAGAAAGAGAGAGGGGTTTGAGAGAACTTGGAGAAAAATCCTAAAGAAGCAAAATAGGGCTAACCTTAGGTCAAGGCCTAGGGCTAACCTTAGCCCTTGATCTAATCTTGAGTTAGTTTTCAAATCTCTCAAGTTTACTCACTTTTTTTTCTAAAATCTATTTTCTATATATATATAGAGAGAGAGAGAGAGTTTAAGTGTTATATTATGTATTTTATATAGTATACTATGTATTTTATATAATGCTTAACCTATAGGGAAGGGGTTGGTTGACCCCCATGGTTGGCTCCCTTTCCAAAATTAAACACCAATTTCAACTTGTTTGTCAAGCAAGTTGACTAACTAAATGTTTTTTTTTCTTTCCCTTTTTTTTTCTTCTCTTTCTTTCCTTTACTTCCTCATGGGTCCAGCCCTTGTTGGACCCTTCTAGGGTCTTCCAAAAGTGACGCCCCCCCTATGGGGCTCATTTTTTATTTTTGAAAAGTCTTGACTTTTCCAACCCTTATTTGGTTTTTTAGTAACTTTTCAATTTAACCTTAATTTCAAAGTTTTTTTTTACCAATTTACAACTTTAAGTAGGATGCCACATAGAAAGGGATGGCCCACCTATAAACTTCTACCATTTTATAAATCTCAAATAATTTTTGAAATGCATTCCATGAAATTCAAATCAAATTCATTCTAAATTAATTAAAATGCTTCATAAATTAATTCAAAAATTCTCATAAAATACTAATGCATTTAATTTAAGTAAATTCATGCCTAATTGAATTTTATTAATATATTTTTTAAGTCTTAAACATTTTAAATCATTTATTTTTAATTAATTCCACTAAGGCTAATTTTGAATTTTATAAAAAATATGATTCAAAATTTCAAATTCACCTTAAATTGTACTTAAATTCTAAATATCATTTAAACCTAAATTAACTTTGAATTTCAGTTAAATTCAAATTTAAATCTTTACAAATTCAAATATGAACATCCATTTATGTAAATTATTTATATTTCTTAAGGGTTAATTCGAATTCTTCAGAAATAATTTTTGAAAATTTTGAAACTAAATGTGGTCCCTGAGACCTTGGGTGTGCAAGGGTTCTTTTTCAATATTTTTAATTTCTTCTAAACCCTACAAACCCTCTAGTGCATTTCTTGGCTAGAACTTGAGAATTGTAATTAAAATCCAAGAATTTCAGAAAAAAACCTTGAAATTCTCAAGTATTACATCTAAATTCAAATGTAGAACCGACCTAAACTCATAAATCGAAATCTACTTTCGATAAACTCTAGAAACTAAAATCAGAATTCAATAAGACTTCTAATTCAAATTCAAATCCGATCTGAATTTGAATTCTCAAATCAAAATTCAGATTGATAAAGCTTAAGAAATTGAAATTAAAATTGAAATTCAATAAAACTTTAAATTTAAAATACACACTTAGTTTGAATCCCATCTAGTATTTAAAACTTAAATTATAATCTGATAAAAATCAAAACTCTGATTCAGAATAAATTCTCAACTTGAAATTTATTCTGAATCCAAATTAATACTTGAATTATAATTAAATTTTTAACTTAATTTTGAATAACATTTTAACCATAATTTACTATTATTTCTCATAAAGTATCAAAAAGTTAAGGGTTTTACACTTCATCCTTATATTGAACAGTCTATCTTATAGAGGACGTTTCTCATCAATCACTCATTAGATCAAAGTGATCTTGGTGGTGTTGAAAAGCTAACGTCCCGGTCTTACTTTTCTCATTTTGCTATTTTTTCATACTTTTGATACAGGTAGCCAAAAAATAACATAGAATATACAGAAAAAGCACAATCGTGCATATTTATCTCTTGTTTTAAGAACGTTATCAGGGTTGTATCTCAATGCCCATTCATTATTTTGCAATGAATTAGGTGTCGTTGGTAAAGTATTTATGTCTAATTTCTTTTTCTTTTTTCAAAATCCTTCATTTTATAGGTCAAAACATCTTCTAAAGATTGTTCGGTTGTTCCAGTTTTGAAACTTAGAAATGGCAACCCTAGAGGGGTTTTCTTTTCTAACTCAAAACATAAAAGTTATAGTCTTGTGTCTCAACTTTCCAACTGTAAAAATACCAAGTTTTCAACATTGGATCGAAGAGATACCGATCTGAGAAGAAAGATTGTTCTGCACAAAGGTCAGATATTTAGAAAAAAGTTTGCATGTGCAAAAGTTAAAAAGGTCTTTTTAAATCCAAATATTTGTGATTTTCAACATGAAAAGAATATAAAAAATTGTAGAGCGTTTTAGAAAATGTGTCAAATTAGTCATACAATAGTCATTTTCCATATTAAAATTATATAGCAAAGACAAATATTATCCGGGAAAGAAAACAGGAAAACTTTGTCAAGAGAAGGCAAATTTGTAATGCAAGGTGTCAACGTCATCTGCAGAATATGAAGATGAATAGAAGGTATCATACAGGCCAAGCAAGAATGGTACACTAAGTTAGTAACGGACCTAACTTGATACCAGCTAAATACGAACAGAGTTTGATTACTTTAATGCATTTGCACCAAAGAATGCCTTAAAATTTTAATTGCCCGTCTAAACCGACTTCCCAGAAAAGAGAGATTTCTTGTAATACCAATGATGTTCCTAGACTGACAAACCAACACAGAACTAACCAACAAAAAGAAATGAAGCAGAGATTCCATAACCAATCTCAATGATGTGGGTTCCACCAATGAGAAGAGCTCGAGACACCACCACCACTAATGCGGGTGCTGCTCCAACCGAGCAGAAAAACCGTCCTAATTACATGACTGCAATTCTACATGCCTCACCGATAAAGGAAAGACAGCAATGCTAACTCACTGAGAAATGCCAAGATCACTTCAAGAAAAGCACATCATAGCTATTCCCACCAAGGCCAACAGGAGCTAAAAAGACAAACTCATTTACAGAGAGTTTACACAAACTCTTTTTCCTCTTTTCAGAGCTAACACTGAGATTTTGACACTCTTACATGACTGACCTTTCTTTGCGTTGCAAAGCTAGTGACTGTTTTCCTGTTTGGCTTGCTCTTCCCGATCTAGTTTCACTCACCTTTTCTTTGATAACTGCATGTAAATGTATGTTATCTTAAAGAGTACCACCATAAAAAGTGAGTGTGAAACTTGAGCCTGATATTGTGGTGCCAACTGGGATCCAATCAAAAAATAACATTCTGGGTCCTCAACTCGATGTTCATGTATGGTTTAGTGGTACGAGAGTTGCATCTTATCCATTTCTCAGTTTGAAATATTATTAAACACTATTCAGAGAAACATGCGACATGAATGCCACAGAAGGAAACCAATCATAAAATGTGCAAGCAAGCCAGGTAAATGAATTCTCAATATGACAAGCATTTTTCTCCAACACTACAAAATGAGGAAATAGTTCACTAACATTACTAAGATTAGGAAATTATAGATCTTTCTGCCAAAATCTAAAACCCCTCATCAACACAAAGAAACTTCACAAACCAAAAGAATCACAGCGCATCATAAACAGCCACACAATAACCTCGGAATGGATCTCAATCTTGCTCAAGACCAGACAAGTACCAATAATCGTTAAGCTAAATGACTGACAAAACTTACTATCATAAAGCATTACTTGCACAACTGCTCAACTGCAGTCACAATCTGTGCTGGCTGAACCACAGTCCATTCCTCCAGGGGGCCTGCATATGGTGTTGGTACATCCTGTGATGACAAGCACATTATGGGTGCATCCAAATAGTCCCAGAAGTCCTCAATTATGGCCGCTCTAAGGCTGGCACCAATCCCACCTGTCCGCATACACTCCTCCACAATCAGAACTCGGTGTGTTTTCTTTACTGAATTCCCAATTGTGTATAGGTCAAATGGCTTAAGCGACCTTATGTCAATGATTTCTGGATCATAACCTTTGTTAACAAGAGTCTTTGCTGCCTGCATCACATGATATCTCATGCGTGAGTACGTAAGAATTGTAACATGCTCCCCAGACCGCACCATCTCTGCCTCCTCCAGTGAGCAGATGTACTCTTCATCTGGTATTCTCTCTTTCAGATTATACAACAAGACATGCTCAAATAATATAACTGGGTTCTCGCTCCTGATTGCAGCTTTCATTAAACCCTTTGCATTGTAGGGAGTTGAACATGCAACCATCTGGAGACCAGGGACAGATTGAAAATATGATTCAAGGCGTTGAGAATGCTCCGCACCCAGTTGCCGGCCAACACCACCTGGTCCTCTGACAACAATGGGAATAGTAAACTGTCCCCCCGAGGTATAGTGAAGCATGCCACAGTTATTTGATATTTGATTGAAGGCTAACAGAAGGAAGCCCATGTTCATTCCTTCTACAATTGGCCTTAAGCCTGTCATTGCTGCTCCAACAGCCATGCCTGTGAAAGAATTCTCCGCAATTGGAGTATCAAGTACCCTCAGATCACCATACTTTGCTGCCAAGCCCTTGGTGACTTTGTATGATCCTCCATAATGACCAACATCCTCTCCCATAACACATACCCGAGGATCACTGTCCATCTCTTCTTCTAGGCCCTCCCTTAAGGCCTCAAATAGGAGAAGCTCGTGACTGTCAATGCAGAAGTCATTGGTCATCACAAACGCAAAATAATCAGCATAAAACAAGAGCTAAAGAAATTATATAGCCACAATAATGCAGCAAAAATCAACATGCCAAACTCAGGTCAGTTAACAGACCATAAATTAGCTTTTAATAAGCAAATACATAATTTATAAAATAAAATTTAATCAAACCAGAAATTCTTTAAGAAAAATCTGCTGAAGAAAAAATTACAGATACATCACCATGATATTATATACTTCCTAGGTCCATTGACACCTCTATGTCCATGGAGATGGCTCTAGAAGATAAATGTAACAAAGAAAGCAAATCATTTGCCCTCACAATGGCTATCGGACCTGCAGATGGTCATTGAATGCAAAACTGAGCAGATTTCTTTCCCATGAAGTGTGATTCGCAGAATTCTCACTGCTTACTTTTTGTGACTATGTAAGTCCGACCTATAGCTTATTTATAGAGTATTCCAGTTTCCTATGCATATCCAAAAGATATGCTTTCAATAGGAATCACATTTGATTCAATTATATCTAATGCCTAGTAAAATAAGATAGAAGGTATGCCTTCTTCTACTAAGAAACATAGAAACTTGAACATTTTAATTGCATAGAGCACATACACTTTCTACATGGAGGAGGATCTGTAACTTTGCTTAGCTAAGATGATTCCCCTCCTTTAAAACAGAGCCACAAATTGGTTATATCATATTTTGAGTTCTACAATATAGGCAGTCATGCAAGTCAAAGCATACAAAGATTCACAAAGTAGTAAATCATGCATTGAATTGTGTCATGCATGTTCCTCCATGTATTAAAGTTGGAGCTTAAAGAAACCCTTCCAATTACAGGCATTAATGGGATTTAAAGTCCAGACCCAGGGGTTAACATAATGCAACACTTAATGTAATTAGGACAAGGTAAAAGAGAGAGACCTCAGTCAAAGTACATGTTTATCCTTTGTGTCCAAAATGCCGACATCAAGCCACTAGGTGTCAGCACTTCCATTGCATCGCATGCCTCACCAAGAATTTGAAAAGGTGACTAATATTAATCAGGTTGAGGAAAAAATTGTTCACCAAAAAATGGGTTTCTTGGAAAAACATGAGGTATGTGATTCTGAGGGCAATCCATGATGACCATGATTTTTGTCGAAGAGCCTATGATACATGGTTGCTTCATAAATCTAACCTCATTGTAGACATGTGAGAGTGATGGATTTCTTAAAAATTTACTACTAAAGTGGTTTTCTGAAAACCTCAAAATCCATGCTAACCATAATTTCCCAAGTATGTGTGGCATTGGGTTACTTCAAAAACTCGTGATCTGGGCCCTACTTATGTGATTATACTTTGCATATGCATTTATACTGGATGAAATGATGGATTTATGAAAAGATGGACCTGCACACTATAATCAATAAAATGCACACATGGCTGTGGAAAGGCTCCCTAGCACAAGAGTGTCAATGGTGGTTGACTTTGCAAGTCATGGACAGCCAATATAGGATATCTGTGAGTCTTCCAGTAATTTTCCAAGTATCTGTGCTAAAGAGGCAGCTACACTTCCCTGAAATTGCTTATGCAGTAGGTTTGTTCTAAGCGTATGGGAGTAGTCTTGATGTAAGTAGTTCAGTAGCTTTGTTGATCTTGTAGTTAGGGCCTTTTGGAGTGGGTCGTCTTAGTGCTTTTAGTCCAGTTAACCCATTAGAGTTGAGTCATAAAAGGGAAGAACAGTACTGACGAGATTATGCTATGAATGGAATGGAATGGAGGCCCTTCTACTTCTAAGAGAAGGAATTTATTGAATTAGGACTCTCTCTCTCTCTCATGATGTCTTCCCTAGAGGGAGACGCAGACCAGGATGAGCCAACCTTCCTTGGAGTCAATTGCACACATTCTAGAGACAGTGACATGGTTGATTTCCTTAGCAAAGGAGTTGAGTTGGGGGGTTATCCCAATCACCAAAAGCCCCAAGGTGCCAGCAACACTTGGTGATAACTTGACCCTCAGCCAAGCTAGGGAGTGGTCAGCCTCGGCCTATGCCAATGGCATTACTGTCTGAGTTCAAACTAATGCATTGGTTAGTATCAAAGCAGCACGATCTCGGGATGTGTTGATGCTAAGAGAGAGATTCAAAAAAAGGTTCATTCCATGAGTTAACACACAATGGCCTGAAGAAATCCAAGATTCATTGCAACATTTAACCAACCAGATGGTGATCATAGCATTGAGCAAACCAGCAGAACACCACTGGAAAAGAAACATAAAAGAGAAGGTTCCAGATCACCAGAAGGCTTGTGTAGGTGCACACAGTGAGCTCAAAGTTTCCTCCATTTGTTGGGGAGGATCCACTTATTCGGTTTTCAATGCATACTAGGTTTTCAAGTATCAAAATACCCCAACCAACCAAACTGTCATGCTCACTTTGTTTTATCTTGGCAACAAACTTGTGAAGTGGTACAGACAGTATGATGGTCAAACTAGAACCAACTTGGAAAGGAGTTGTCGGAGTTCTGATTATCTGGTTTGAGCCTTCTTCTTACCTCATTTCAATTACCTCTTTCTAAAATTTAGCAAAACATACATGAATACCAAGCCGAATTTCAGAATTTAAGCAATATGATGAAAGTAAAGCTCGAGAAGTACCAATCATCTCATTCATAGGAGGCCTGCGCGAAGATATCATGGCGAAGGTGCAGGTGACAAAACTGGAAAACAATGCTCAATGTTTTGACATCACCTGCATTGTGGAGGAGAAGCACCTCCAGGTGCATAGATGAGCCCCATAGCTGCTAAACAATCAGTGCACTAGGGAATTGCCTTGGGCTCAAGTGGTTAGAGACCTAAAGACAATTAATTTGAAGGGCAAGTTCATGAACACACCCATGGTGCCCATGAATGTAATACCGAAGAGTGACTTTGGAGCAAACGGTGGAACACTGGAGAAGGGGGCTATGTTACAATTGTGATGATAAATAGAACCCGAAAATGGTGCAAGGAATTGAATATGTAATCAAGGATAGAGGCATCATAGAGAATGAAGAATAAACTTAAGAATTGGAAGAAAATGGCAAGGCGCTTGTGATGTCCTATACATTGGCGAGCATCACTTTCCACAAGCATGCAGGTGACCAGTATGCTAAAAGAATCGCTCTAAATTTGATTTTAGTAGATGCAGGAACTATGCATAAACTTGTTCGCAACACCAAGGCCAAAAAGATGGTCATCCACATGCATGCACAACCCACATTTGATGTGATAGTCGATAATGGTAGCAAGCTAAGAAGTAAATAGAAGTGTTTTGATGTAGAGATAGAGGTGCAATGTGAGAAATTTCAGGTGGGGTATTTCCTTTACCCTGAAGGGTGCTGACATAATGCCGGAAAATGCGGTGGCTCAAGAGAATCAGGAAAGCGACGAGATTTCATAAAAATGAGCATTCAATTTGAGCATGGGGGATGTGCAGCAGAGATCAAAGCCCGGCCCAATTTTGTCCCATGAAGCATAGATGGGAAGCATGCAGTCTACCTATTTCAAGCTAACCCATGTGCCTGCATGCTACATTTAGTTGGCCTGCATGATGAGGGTGGGCCATGCCAACTACTAGAAAAGCTACAATCCTTGTTCGACTAATTTGAAGGAGTGTACCGGGAGCCAAAGAGGTTGCCTCCTGTTAAAATGGATGTATATGAAATGAAATGGGGATCTTCGAAACACGAGCTTAGATTAACAAGGGCAAGTGTCAAGAATGACACTAAAGCATAACCCTTAAAAAGGGTATAACTGGAAAGAAAATAAAAATGTATTCTTTATTGATATGAAAAACCAATTGCTTAAGAAGCATTGGAATAAAATACAAGAGGGGCTGCACCCCTTTATATACAAAGCTGAAAGAGGACTCAATAGAGCTGTTGGACACAGTCCAACAGCTCTATTTAGAGCTGTTGGAATGTGTCAGTCCAACAACTCTTAAGTTGTTGGACTGTGTCAGTCCAACAGCTCTATTGCTAGTCAAGTCTGGACAGGACTTGACTAGCAACAGTCATTCTAGTTCAAACTGAACTAGATGACATAAAGACAAAAAATAAAAATAAAGGAAAAAAATTACAGAAAAGAAAGAAATGAAAAATGTATTTATATATATATATATATAATAATAATAATATAATATTATTATATATACATATATGTACAGTTTTACATTTTAACACTCCCCCTCAAACTTACGGTACAATGAGCGAAAGTTTGTCTAAGAGAAAGTGAAATCGGGGAGCAGCGAGAGGCTTTGTAAAGAAATATGCTAACTGATATTCTGAAGTGACATATGGCAGATCAATTATCCCGTGTAGATATTCCTCTCTGACGTAGTAACAATCCATTTCGATGTGTTTGGTGCGTTCGTGGAATGTTCTGTTACTGGCAATGTAGATCGCACTTTTGTTGTCACAACACATTTGTGAAGCCTTTGTTGCTTAAGCAGTCGTCGGAGCCAAACTACTTCCATGGTCGTGGTTGTCATGGCTCTGTATTCAGCTTCGGTGAATGAGAGAGATACCTTCTGCTGCTTTTTACACCTCCACGAGATCAATGATTCCCCTAAAAAGACACAAAAGCCAGTGGTTGAGTGTCTGTTATTGGGATCACCTCCCCAATCAGCATCAGTATATGCAATTAAATCAAGAGAAGAGGAGGAAGATAAGAAAAGTCCTCGTGAAAGAGAGGACTTGATGTATCTGATAATATGCATGACTGCTCCCATATGAACAGAAGTAGGAGCATGTTGAAATTGACTTGTTGTATGAACAGCATGTGCTATATCTGGTCGGGTAATGGATAAGTGCCCCGACAAGCTGTCTGTAAGGAGTAGGGTCTGCAAGAAGTTCTCCATCATCAATCTTCATTTTAACATTAACAACTTCTGGAGTGTCAACTTTCTTATCATCAGTAATACCAGACCTGAAAACAATATCAAAAGCAAATTTAGTCTGAGATAATAAATATCCTCTAGGAGAATAAGCAACTTCAATGCCTAAAAAATATCTCAACAAGCCCAAATCAGTCATTTCAAAATGAGATTTAAGAAGTGTTTTGACTGTTTCAACTCCCTGTTTATCGCTTCCGGTGATGATCATATCATCCACATAAAGAAGAAGCACAATGATCCCTGCATCAGAATTCTTAATAAACAAAGCAGTGTCAGTTAAACAGAATTGAAAACCAATATCAATCATAACACGACTAAACCTATCATACCAAGCTTTTGGTGCTTGTTTAAGTCCATAAAGAGCTTTTTCTAAGCGAAGGACTTTACCCTTAGGAATACTTAGACCAGGAGGAGGTTCCATATATACTTCTTCAACTAGCTTTCCATTTAAAAAAGCATTTTTGACATCCATTTGAAAAATAGATCATTTTTTGATAGAAGCTAAGGCAATTAAGGTTCGGACAGTAGTCATACGAGCCACCGGAGCAAAGGTTTCTTCATAATCAATCTCATATTCTTGGGCATAACCTTTGGCTACTAAACGAGCTTTATATCTTTCAAGAGTACCATCACTCTTGGTTTTAATTTTATAAACCCATCGACATCCTATAGTTTTCTTCCCTGGAGGAAGATCTTGAATATTCCATGTAGAAGCCTTTTCAAGTGCATCTAATTCAGCTTTCATGGCTTCTATCCATTTGATATCATTTTTTGCTTGAAAATATGTGGATGGTTCTTCATATGAGTGAATTAATGCAATAATTGCCCTATATGTGGGTGAGAAAGACTCGTATGATACAAACTTTCCTGGAGGCCTCGAGATTCGGGAGGATTGTCTAGTTGAAATGTTAGAATATTTCTCAAGTGCACATGGAGGATTAGACTCTTGTCGCCTGGAATATTGAATACTAGTATCCCTATGAACTTCTTCATTTTCAACATTAAGATCAATAATTCTTTGATCATCATCAAAGTTACAGTCAAGGTCATATTCATCAAATGTTGATGTTAGATCTAGCAAAAAAGAGTACTCAGTGACGTCTTTTAATTTTCTAAAATCAAAGAAGCTCTCCTTTTCAAGAAAGAAAACATTTCTAGACACATATAGTTTATTATTTTTGAAGCCAAAACATCTATAACCTTTCTGGTTTTCAGCATATCCTAAAAAGGCACAGAGAATCGCACGAGGGGAAAGTTTATCATTTTTGTCAGTAAATATGAAACATTTGCACCCAAATATTCTTAGTCTAGAGTAGTCTGGAGAAATGTTCATAAGTTTTTCAATGGGAGTGATATTTTGTAACGAAGAAGATGGCATCCTATTAATGAGATAGGTGGCAGTTAAGGCAGCTTCTGCCCAAAAGTCTTTCGGGACTTGATTTGCTATTAATAAAGTCCTAGTGGTTTCTATAATATGGCGATGTTTTCGTTCTGCCAGTCCATTTTGTTGAGGTGTAAGGACAAGATCTTTGATGTGTGATGCCATGCAATTTAAGATAATTTTGAAAATCTGTAGATAAAAACTCTCCCACTGAATCTGTGCGAAAAATAGTAATATCATTTTGAAACTTGTTTTTAACCATATTATGAAAAGTTTGAAAGTATGAAAATACTTCAGACTTATGTTTGAGAAAGTACATCCACGTATGTCGGGAGAAATCATCGACAAAAATAACATAGTAAACAAATCCTCCTTTAGAAATTACTGGTGCAGGACCCCAAACATCCGAGTGTATTAATTCAAGTGGTCTTGAAGAGAAAAAGGTTTTGGTCTGAAATGGTAATCTTTTCATTTTGCCGAGAATACAATCTTTACAATCAAATGATTCAGAGTTACAAAATTTCCCTAGATTTGGAAAATGTTGGATTTTGGCTATATGTGGGTGACCAAGTCTCTTATGCCATAGTTCAAACTCTATTTTTTGAATATTATAACAAAAAGCTTTCTTCGGCATTTCCAAAAAATTCATGTAATAGAGTCCTCCTTCTCTATGGCATTCCCCAATCAGTTTGCCTGACTGGCGATCATGTACCCAACAACCATGAGAAGAAAAAGAAATATTACACCCATAATCAGAAATTTGAGATACAGATAAAAGATTTAAATTTAATTTGGGAACATGTCTAATTTCTGGAATAAAAAAAAATTTTGTTTTATAAATTTTTTCAAAATTTCCTATTCCTTCTATTTCAAGAGAAGTCCCATCAGCAGTAAAGACCTTTGACACACTTGTTTTATTTTTAACACATTTGGATAGACTTTGATTATTTGGGGTCATATGAAAAGATGCACCAGAGTCAAGAAGCCAAGAAATTTTACCTAGATCAGAAAAAGATGAGGCTGCTGCACCGGTTGAAGCTTCAGATGAGGAAGAGGCACCTTTGATGAGAGGCTGAAGAATCTTCATTAGTTGGGCCAGGGAAACTGGTGCATCCTGATCTTTAGGCTCCGATCCAGCAATTGCAGCTCTTTTTTCTCTCAGCTCCTTAAGTTTGGGACATTGTGGCCTGTAGTGTCCCGGTTCATGACAGTGATGACAAATAACTTTCTTCTTATCATAGTCACCATTTTGTCGGTTAAAGTGAGGAGGCCTATATGATCGAACATGATTCCCTGGTCTAGACACGGCTAAAACGGAATCATCTTCAATTTTTAAAGAACCTTTCCGGAGACGATTTTCTATTGTTAACTCTTCAATAGTTTCAACAATAGAAGAAATTTTTCCCCGATGAAGTAGGGCCGATTTAGTGGTTTCAAATTCCGGCTTTAATTCAGTGATAAACTGGTAAAAATGTTCAGCATCGAGTTGTTTCTGACGAAGCTCGATGTCTTCGGCACAATGCCACTTTGGTTCTAAAAGGGAAAGTTCTTCCCAAAGTTCGGACAACCCATTGTAATATTCACGAATAGTTTTGTCTCCTTGTGTCATCATTCGAACTTTTTCTTGGAGGTTGCACACGTGTGCAATATCTTTAAGGGAATACATATTCTTAAGGTATTCCCATGCCTTATCGGCATGATCAAATTTGGCAAGACTTGAGCATTTTTTAATGTCAACGCTATTGATAAGCCATGACATTATCTTCGCATGAGATATTCTCCATTCTTTCCATTTCTTCTCGTATGAGGCAATAGCCTTGATTTTCTCTTCTTCCGAGGGACCACTTTATCTCCCTCCTTTTTAGTAAGAGATAGCTTAGGTTCCGAATCGGAACCATCCACAATCCCCCATAAGCCTTTTCCCCATATATGGTGCTTCATGATTGAAGCCCATGTTACATAGTTCGTATCACTTAGTTTCATAGGCATGATGGTGACTTTATCATTGTCATCCATCGATTACAAGGAGAGAAAGAATAGGGATAGAAGAGAAACAAGAAGGAAAATGAAAAAGAAAGAAGAAAAAAAAACAATACAACAAGATGTGAAATCTTCTCCAATGAAGTGATAAAACACTTCTCTTCAAGTGGCGAACACTTTTGCAAACGGGCACGGAAACCGAGGCATCTTTTCCTCAAGATTTAGTACTTTTGCGGCTCTGATACCATGAAATGAAATGGGGATCTTCGAAACACGAGCTTAGATTAACAAGGGCAAGTGTCAAGAATGACACTAAAGCATAACCCTTAAAAAGGGTATAACTGGAAAGAAAATAAAAATAAAAATGTATTCTTTATTGATATGAAAAACCAATTGCTTAAGAAGCATTGGAATAAAATACAAGAGGGCCTGCACCCCTTTATATACACAGCTGAAAGAGGACTCAATAGAGCTGTTGGACACAGTCCAACAACTCTATTTAGAGTTGTTGGAATGTGTCGGTCCAACAGCTCTATTAAGAGCTGTTGGATTGTGTCAGTCCAACAGCTCTATTGCTAGTCAAGTCTGGACAGGACTTGACTAGCAACAGTCATTCTAGTTCAAACTGAACTAGATGACATAAAGACAAAATAAAAATAAAGGAAAAAATTACAGAAAAGAAAGAAATGAAAAATGTATTTATATATATATAATAATAATATAATATTATTATATATACATATATGTACAGTTTTACATTTTAACAGTATATATATATATATATATATATATATTATAGTCAACTTTGGTTGACTAAGTCAACTAAAGTTGACTTATATAACAGTTGGAGAGGGACCAACGATTGTATTTTTAGCCGTTGGATCCTCTCCAACGGCTAGAATGGTTCTTCCCTTCTTCTATCATCCTCTATTCGCCCTCTCTTCTCTATAAAAAGGGTTGGGAGTGTGCCTTGTATGTTGAGAGAGTAATGGGTAGTTTTAGACTTTTTTGTGTGTGTTTTAGTGTATTGTAGTGAGGATCTTATGTATTTACTTTTTTATGTATTTCATTATCCATTATGAATGAAATCATTTATTCAAACAACTTGTATCAAGTTTGCATATTGTTAGTATTCAAATACATTTCTATTGGCATTTGGCCTACGATTTGGAGTGACTTGGATTCCGCACCACTTCGTGACATGGTATCAAAGCAAGGCATCATGGTCTTGGAGTCTTATTTGTAATCATGCTTCAAAGAAAAATTCTGACTTGTTAGATGGCTTGGATTCAAGACTTTATGGCATATGTTTTTAAAATGAAATTATTTTAAAATGAATATGTTTTTCGTAAATTCATTGAAAGTAGAACTTGCAAAAATTATTGTAACTTGACATATGGTTTTGTGTAAGCATAATATATATATATATATAAGTGTAATTTGCAAAAAGTATGTGGTTTTAAAAAAAACTCTTATATGTTTTTCATGTTTTGCAAAAATACTCAATTTTATTATATGTTCTTCCTTACATGGCGTTTAATGAGTGTGTATTCACACAAATTTTCTTGTGATTTTTTAATATTACGATGTTTTGATGAATTTTAGCTTGTGATATGCATGATATTTTTAATATATTATTGTACTCCTTAATATTGTATGCTCTCCATCATCGTATGAATATGTTTACATGCTTTTTGAGTTCAAAGCATGATTCTTGATATATTATGTGAATTTTCTATGTCAAAAAAATATGCTTTAAACTCTTGAATGATTTACTCATTGAGCCATAGAGGCTATAAATTGGTTAGAAATATCATGCATGTTTTATAGGGTCTCATGAGATTGCGCTATTATGTTTAACTTTAAGTTGTTATATTTAAAACCATCTTATTGTGCAAAATTATTTTGTAAAGGATTACTGATTGATCGAATATAATCTTCGATGTTTTAAATTTATGAGATTAAGGAGTGATTTTTTGTATTTGATGGAATATTATCTCTAGCTTTATATTCTTGGGTATATGACACAAGTAGGTTTTGTGATTATTTTACAACTTATATTGGATTGCATGCACAAGCTTTATTATCATGTACTTGAATGCATTGTTTTACATATTTTATATGATCTCTTGGCAAACATTCATGATGTGCTCTTAATGAATCCCTATATGTGTATATGCCTCTTTGTTAGGCCTTTTTTCTTCTAAAAAACTAGCACATTTTTATGTTTTGAGCTCTTGTGACTCTTAGTGATTGGTGGTACTTGGAATCTTTGTGTTTGTGCTTCCACTACTTTTACTTTATTATATTTATTTTCGGTCCCTTAGTGGACTTATGATCTAATGTAAGATAGCTCCTTGGTCATTCCCTATTGCTTTTTATATAATCTTGATTGCCTTTGCTTGCACAAGATTTATGATATATTGACAATTGACTCCTTGTTTGCATGTGATAAAATCATTTTTATTGAAATTGATTTGAAGTAATGATTTTCAAGTCACTTATTGTATTCGAACTCACATTATTTGAAATTTATTGTCATGCGTTCTTTGATGCAATGTTATGGTATTTGTTTAGTCCATTACAAAACTTTGTTTGATGTATCATTTACTTTGGCCTTGTAGTTATTGGGTCAAGGTTAGTCGTTGAGGCGAGTTATGTGTGCACCTCATGTCATCTTATTAGTCTAGATTTTCAGGGTGATGTGTTGTCATTTTCCTTGGGTCTGATTGATGGTTGATTGGCCTCTGAACTCATTATTGTTGGAAATATGAGTTAGCCGTTGGGGTGAGTTGTGTATGCACCTCACGTCATCTTGTCAGTATAGGTATGTCTCTAACTGGTAGGTGACTGACTTCGATTTCTATGAGTATGTTTTACTATTCATTTGTTTATATGTCATTGCTATTGTATTGGAAGCTTGATATCTTATTTTTTCTGTGATGGTAGTTATGTCTTTTTGAAACCATAGAGTTTCAAAAGATTGTTAAAATTGTTATTCTTATTCTTCTTTATGGCATTAGTTTGTTTTCATTACACGTTCTGTTTACCTCTTACATTTTCTCTTATTATACTTTGTATCTAAGTATCTGAAAAAGGTGAATAGTGTTTCGGGTCTGGATCCTGTACCAGACCCGAATCCACTATTCACCTGCCCAGACTCGAGTTCATTCCTGTGTAAGTGCATAAGTGTTTTATATTTGTATCCGGGTTCGGATATTACACCAAACCTGACCCGACCCACTGTGTATACTTAAGTATATTAATACTAACAACATTAGGTCACGATTTCTTAAGTGAAATTGTGACAGCCGCTGTCGATATTTGCATTCCCCTTCTCGTCTCTCTCTCTCTCTCCCTTTTTCTGTTTTCTCTCTCTTAATGCAGGTACAGATGAAAATCTAACATGGTATCAGAGCGTAGATCCATCTAGAGGCAAAAAAAGGGTTCTGGCTCGTGACAAAGATCAGAAATTTTGAGGTTTTCGCTTCTCTCCCTCTTTCTGTTCTCCTTCGTCTCCTCTTTTTCTGTCTGTTCCTCTTTCTGCAACCTCCTGTGTACTCACATCTCACGTGAGTTCTCCCTTTGTGAATCTGCGATTCACGTGAACCCTATTCATGTGAATCCAGATTGTGGATGGACAGCAGCAGTTCACGTGAGGCATCAAGTTTCTCCCAGCCATTAAACTCGTGAATTGATTCACGTGAGTCATTAAATTTATCCCTATTGATTATTTGATTCCATTTTATTCTACCTTCTCCAAAGTTTCTCTCTTTATAATCAGATGCTATAATGTTTCTCTTGATTCCTTGTGTCTGTTGTGCATTATAATCCCTCATTCTTTACTGTACCAGCAAAAAAAAAACAAAAAAAAAAGGAATACTTAACGTGTGATTTTTTTTTGCGTAAGTCTTCTTCTAAAGTTCAAGTTCCTTCATTCTCTGAATTTAACAGTCTGTGATCCTCTGACAGCCGAAAAAAAAAAAGAGAGTTGAACGAGGGTTGAACATTTCTGTTGATTCTTATTCTCTATGGATCCCTATCACTCTCAATCAAATCTTTCTTCAAGTTTTCTCAACCAGCTTGTTTCTGCGAAGTTGAATACCTCAAATTTCTTGATCTGGAAGAGGCAAATTATTCCTTTCATAAGGAGTCAAGGTCTCTTAGGCCACCTGGATGGAACCACTTCAGTTCCACCAGAATTTATTCCGAGAGAAGAAAAAGATGATAAAGGGGCGAGTTCAATCATGTACATTAAGAATGTTGAGTTTCTCAATTGGGAAAGAAAAGACCAATCAGTTGTTGCATACATCACATCAACCCTATCTCAAGAGATCCTTCTTGCCATTCCTGACAATTGTACAGCTCTACAACTCTGGGAACGACTGGTTCAGACGTATTCGCAGGTTTCTCAAGCAAGAGTAATTTTTCTAAAAAGAGAATTTCAATTGTTAAGAAAAGATTCCATGACCATCATGGAATATTTGAACAAGATAAATGTCATCACAGATCAGCTTGCAGTTATAGGGTGTGCCGTTAGTGACAATGATATGGTGCAACAAACCCTGAGTGGATTGGGATCTGACTACAATATGATAGTCACTTCACTATTGTGCCTTCCTGTTCTTCCTACCTTTGATGAGCTACGAGCTAAATTGATCCAGTATGAAATGACTCTGAAGGGATTCTCTGAAGAAACTCATAATCATCCAAATTCACAAGAAGTTTTTGCTACAGGAGTGACTTATGGTAGAGGACGGGGACGAGGAGGACAAGGGCGAAGTGGACACGGAGGGCGTGGTTTACTTCCCACTCCAAACATGTTTACTCATGGGCAGGGAACAAGATCCATCCCTACTTGCTTTCTTTGTAACAAAAAGGGGCACATCAAGGCGAATTGTTGGCATAATCCAGAGAATAAAGGAAAGAGTCCATAGATAGAAACCAAGAGAAAGTTCACAAATACCAGAGACAGTGGAGAGATTAAAGATTTGCTGATATCTGCCTTGTCAGAGTTAAAGTTGAAGCAGAGTGATGAAGGCACTTGGTTTGTTGATTATGGGGCAGCGACTCATGTGACAGGTGATGCAGGTAAAATTTCTAATCCTATTCCTTATTTTGGAAAAAGTAAGATTGTCACTGGAGACGGATCCCACCATCCTGTTTCACATGTTGGAAAGACTGTCATTCCCATGTCACATTCCACTCTTACTCTTTCTGACGTTCTTCATGCTCTAGACATTAATAAAAATATTGTCTCTGTCTCCAAACTTATTGATGATAATAATGCTTCAGTTGAATTCACTCTCTTCTCTGTGCAGGTCAAGGACCTACGCACGAGGGAAACATTCGCTGAAGGAAAGAGACGAGGCAACATGTATGTCTTTGAAGAAGCTCCATGTCATGATGTTCGCTCTTCTCACCTGATTTCGAAGCTTCCATCAGAGTCGTGTTCATCCTCTTCTGCTAGTGTTTTTAATATCTCTGAATGTAATAAGTCATGCTTATGGTATAGTAGGTTAGGACATTGTGGGAGTCATTTTATTAAAGAACTTGTTTCTAATAATCTCATTCCAAAAGAAAGCCTTAGTGGGGATGAGAGCAGTCATAAATGTTTCAGTTGTCTTTTATGCAAGAGTCATGTATTGCCTTTCCATTCCATTAATAAGATAGTTTCAAAACCTTTTGAGATTATTTGTTCTGATGTGTGGGGACCCGCCCCAATTGTCTCTGGGTCCGGAAGCAAATATTATCTAATCTTTGTTGATAGTTATTCTCGATACACTTGAATATATTTCATAAAAAATAAGTCAGAAGTCTTCTCTTTGTTTCAAAGTTTTCTTTCTTTGGTCAAAAACCAATTTTCTAAGTCCATTCAGTTTATCCAATATGATGGAGGTGGGGAATTCTCATCCCGTGATTTTATTTCTATTCTTCGAAATAACGGAACAAGAAGAAGGGTGTCCTGCCCTCACACTCCTCAACAAAATGAGATTGTTGAACGAAAACATAGACATATCGTTGAAAGTGCCATGAGTATGCTTCATGACAGCAATCTTCTCATCAACCTATGGACAGAAGCTTTTCATTCTGCCGTGCATGTGATAAATAGATTGTCGATGGTCGTTCTGGAAAATAAGTCTCCTTATCACTGTCTTTTTGGAGCTCATCCTAGTTATCATGATCTACATGTTTTCGAATGTGTTTGCTATGTGCATATTGATCGGTCCCTGAGAAACAAGTTTCAAGACAAGGCCCAGAAGTGTAGGTTTGTGGGATACGCAGATGACTACAAAGGATATAGGTGTTATGATCCCACCAACAAACATATCAGAATCTCAAGAAATGTTGTCTTTGATGAACAAAATTTTAATGACAAAGCTGATGCAACGAATATACCAACTGAAGTTTACTACCCTTGGTTGAGTTCAGAACTTTTTGCTAGTTCCAGTGAAGCATGTTCATCATATTGCATGCAGCAAGAAGAAGAGATGTCTGAAAACACTGAGACGTCGGGGCCACAGAATTCAGAAAAAATACCAGGCAGATACAAAGGCATTGTCTATTCTAGACAGAGACCGATAACATCAAGCCATTCAGATCATGTCTCAGTCAACAATCCAACTCCTTCTCACACTCTTGAGGTCAGAAAATCGAGCTGCATACGACATCCCATTGACAGGTGGGTTAGCTATAACAACTTCTCTTTGGATCTTCAACTGTTCTTAACTGCTCTCAATAAGGAAGATGAGCCCACTATGTACTACCAGGCAGCCACTTCTACCAAGTGGGTAGAAGCCATGAATGATGAAATGCAAGCTTTGCATGAATGTGGAACTTGGGAAGTTGTTCCCAGACCGCCTGACAAAAATGTTGTTGAATGTAAATGGGTTTACAAGATAAAGTACAAGCCAGATGGAACGATTGAACGATACAAGGCAAGGCTCGTAGCAAAAGGATTTACTCAAGAAGCAGGGCAAGACTATGATGAGACTTTTAGTCCGGTTGTAAGAATGGGAACAATTCGGATTATCTCTCTGGCTGTTGAACATGGGTGGAAGTTGAGTCAACTTGATGTAAAGAATGTTTTCTTGCATGGGGACTTAAAGGAGGAAGTGTATATGGAGCAACCCCCTGGATATCAAGAACAAAATTGTAAAACCCATGTGTGCAGGTTAAAGAGAGCTATCTATGGTCTGAAGCAAGCATCTCGCTCTTGGTTTGATAGCTTCTCGCTAGAGATTCAGAAACATGGATTTTCACGTTCCATGCTAGACCACTCATTATTTATTTTTAAAAATCAGACTGTGACCACTCTATTATTAATTTATGTCGATGATATTGTTATCACAGGAAACTCTGCGGTCCACATCCAAGAAGTAAAAGACTTACTAGGTCAGAGGTTCAAAATGAAAGATCTTGGAGCTCTACGCTATTTTCTTGGTGTAGAAGTTGATAATCAGACTCATAGCTTGACACTCACTCAGCACAAGTACACCGTGGATGTTCTCCGCAAGGCAGGCATGCAAGACTGCAAACCTCTGGGAACTCCGAGTGTGCTTCATCAAAAACTTAGCGTCCATGATGGAGATTTGTGTGATGATCCCACCAGGTATCGAAGCATAATAGGAATGTTACAGTACCTCACATTCACTAGACATGATATTGTTTATTCAGTCAATCAAGTGTCTCAATTTATGCATTCGCCACGTACTGGACATATGGAAGTTGTCAAGAGAATCCTTAGATATCTAAAAGGGACTATTGGGGATGGACTGACATACTCACCACAACCATATGGCAAAGATGAGCATAGACTCACTGTATATTGTGATGCAAACTGGGCAGGAGATCCTGATGAACGAAGATCTACATCCGAATATTGTGTCTTCATTGGAAGAAGTTTAGTCTCTTGGAGCAGTAGAAAACAAAAGGCTATCGCTAGATCAAGTACTGAGGCTGAGTATAGATCTATGGTTGTTGTTGCTGCTACTGCCGAAGTCACATGGATCAGACATCTACTGACTGAAGTAGGAGAAAAGATCTCCCACACTATCTTGCTATGTGACAATCAAAGTGCTATAAACATGCCATTCAATCCAGTACATCACAGTCGTGCTAAGCACATTGAGATTGACCAATACTTCGTGAGACAGAAAGTCAAAGAAAAAGAGATTAAGCCTGTGTTCGTCAATACTGAAAGACAAGTTGCAGACCTATTTACGAAAGGGTTAACAAAGGATCGTTTTTGGACGCTTAAAGGCAAGTTGTGCATGGTCCATAACCATGATCAACTTGAGGGGGGTGAAAAAGGTTAATAGTGTTTTGGGTCTGGATCTTGTACCAGACCCGAATCCACTATTCACCTGCCCAGACTCGAGTTCATTCTTGTATAAGTGCATAAGTGTTTTATATTTGTATCCGGGTTCGGATATTACACCAAACCCGACCCGACCCACTTTGTATACTTAAGTATATTAATACTAACAACATTAGGTCACGATTTCTTAAGTGAAATCGTGACAGCCGCAGTCGATATTTGCATTCCCCTTCTTGTCTCTCTCTCTCTCCCTTTTTTCTGTTTTCTCTCTCTTAATGCAGGTACAGATGAAAATCTAACAGTATCATTATATGTAGACAAGAGATGTTTGTTTACACTTTTATGTGTTTGTTTAGCCCATAAATGGCATTAAGATTATATTTTTGTTCTAGTAGTTGATACACTCATTTTTTTAGTGTCATTATTTGTAGGCAAGATATGTTTATTCACACTTTTGTATGTTTGTTTTGCCCACAAGTGGCATTGAGATTATACTCTTTTTCTAGTCGTCGATAAACTTGTTTTAAGTGTCATTTTAGGTAGACAAGAGATATTGTTCTTCAATGTGGTGAGTTATTTGCACCCATTTATATGTAGACAAGAAATGTTGTTTTAGCCCTTTAGTGGCATTATGATTATGCTCTTGTTCTAGTCATTGATACACTTGATTTTTTTATGATTGGAAGCATCTTCGTATCCCCAACATTATGGGTTGAGTCCAATTCAATGCATTAGAGATATCCCTAGATATAGGGTGTCATGAGTGTGGATCATTATAAGATTAAGCCCGTAATAAGTTTAAACAGTGTAACATAGTTGAGGCGCTATCACAAAACAGTTTCACAAAGAGCAATGACATGAGTTACAAGAGCTGAATAGATGTTCACTTTCATGGTAAAGTAGAGCTTCAGCTATTTGAACAGCGATTTTAGCATAATACAAGTTCATGAAAAAGTTTACCTTGCACCCAGCTAAGGATGGACTTTTAACCAAAGCCTTTCACATATCCCATGCACCATAGCCCTACAGTTCGATTTGGCACTTTATCAAGATGCAAGATCTAGTTTGTCCTCCAATTATTTGTAATGAAATGGTGGTCTTCAACAAATGCACAAATAACTCACAAATAAGTGTCTATTGGAGACACTACAAGCATGACCCTTGAAAGGGTATAAAAGAAAGAACACTTGAAAAATAAATAATACTTTATTCATGAACAAAATGCTTAAGAAGCATGGTTATTTACATTGAAGGGGTTCACCCCTATATATACAAAAGAGTGGGAGAGAGGAGAGCTCATTTTGAGCTCTCCAAAAGAGACGTTGGATTCCAACGTCTCTTAATATAGTTGTTGGACTACAGTCCAACAGCATTTATTATTATAGTTGTTGGACTATAGTCCAACAACATTTATTATAGCTGTTGGACTACAGTCCAACAGCTATTTGCACAGTCAAGTTCCTGTTCCAACAGGAACTTGACTGGATCAATATCAAATATCTAGTTTCTATTGAACTAGATGCTAAAAAAGAAAATAAAGAAAAATAATAAAAGAAAATATAATAATATTTAATATATATATATATATATATATTGCAGTTTACATTTTAACACTCCCCCTCAAACTTACGGTACAATGAGCGAAAGTTTGTCTAAGAGGAAGTGAAATCTGGGAGCATCAAGAGGCTTGGTGAAGAAGTCTGCTAATTGATATTCTGATATAACATATGGCAGATCAATGGTTTCATGTAAGTATTCCTCTCTGACATAGTGACAGTCCATCTCAATGTGTTTAGTGCGCTTATGGAATGTCCGGTTGCTTGCAATGTAGATCGCACTTTCGTTGTCACAGCACATCTTTGAAGCTTGCGTTGCTTTAGCTCCCATATCCTCTAGCAATCGTCTGAGCCAAACAACCTCCATAGTGGTGGTTGTCATGGCTCTGTATTCAGCTTCGGTGGAGGAAAGATAGACTTTCTGTTGCTTCTTGCACCTCCACGAAATTAAGGTTTCACCTAGGAACACACAAAAACCAGTAGTTGAGTGTCTATTATTGGGATCACCTCCCCAGTCAGCATCAGTATATGCAATTAAATTTAATGAAGATAAAACAGACAAGAAGAGTCCTCGTGAAAAAAAGGATTCTAAGTATCTAATAATACGCAAAATCGCTCACATGTGCACGGAGGTGGGAGCATGCTGAAATTGACTGACTGTATGAACCGCATGAGTTATATCTGGCCTAGTAATGGAAAGATAAGAAAGAGCTCCAACAAGCTGTCTATAAGGAGTAGGATCATCAAGAAGTTCTCCATCATCAATTTTCATTTTAACATTGACAACTTCTGGAGTGTCTACTTTCTTATCATCTGTAATTCCAGACCTGGAAACGATATCAAGAGCAAATTTAGATTGAGATATCAAATACCCCCGAGGGGAATAAGCAACTTCAATGCCTAAAAAATATCTTAATAAACCTAAGTCAGTCATTTCAAAGTGAGTTTTAAGAAGAGATTTGATATTTGCAACTCCCTGTTTGTCGCCTCCGGTGATGATCATATTGTCCACATAGAGAAGAAGAAGAATGATGCCTGCATCAGATTTCTTAACAAACAAAGCAGTGTCAGTTAAACAAGGTTAAAAACCAATATCAAGCATAACATGACTAAATCGGTCATACCAGGCTTTTGGAGCCTATTTAAGACCATAAAGAGCTTTTTCTAGACGAAGAGCTTTACGCTTAGGGATACTAATACCAGGTGGGGCTTCCATGTATACTTCTTCAACGAGATTCTCATTCAGGAAAGCATTTTTGACATCTAATTAAAAGATAGGCCATGTTCTAATGGAGGCCAAGGCTATTAAAGTTCTAACAGCGGTCATACGGGCCACAGGAGCAAATGTTTCTTCATAATCGATGCCATACTCTTGAGCATATCCTTTTGCTACTAAACGGGCCTTATGTCTTTCCAGGGTCCCATCACTTTTGGTTTTGACTTTGTATATCCACCTACAACCTATAGGTTTCTTACCCGGAGGAATATCTTGTATCGTCCAAGTATTGGCCTTTTCTAGTGCATTCAATTCTATTTTAATGGCTTCTATCCATTCTATATGATTTTTTGCTTGAGAATAGGATGATGATTCAACATATGATTGTATTAATGTAATGGCGGCCCTATACGTGGGTGAAAAAGATTCATAAGACAAATTTTTCTGGAGGTTTAGAGATTCTAGGCGTTCTTCTAGGTGAGACTTCAGAGTATTTTTGTAATGCACATGGAAGATTTTGCTCTCTACGTCTTGAATATTGTAGACTAACATCCCTATGGATTTGCTCTTCATTATCATCATTTTCAACAACAATAGGACTTTGATCATTGTCAAGGTCACATCCAACATCACATTCATTGGATTTTGAAGTTGGATCAATTAAAAACGAGTATTCAGTGACATCCTTGGATTTTTCAAATTCAAAGAAGCTTTCTTTTTCCAAAAAAGATACATTTCTTGACACATATAATTTGTCATTTTGAAAATCGAAACACCTGTAGCCTTTTTTATTATCAGCATATCCTAAAAAGGCACATGGGATTGCACGAGGAGAGAGTTTGTCGTTTCTGTTGGTGAAAACAAAACATTTGCATCCAAAGACTCTTAATCTAGAATAATCTGGAGTTAAATTAACAAGTTTTTCTATTGGAGTTGTATTCTTTAATGAGGAAGATGGCATCCTATTAATGAGGTAGGTGGCAGTTAGGACCGCTTCAGCCCAAAAACTTTTTGGAACTTGATTTGCAATTAGCAATGTCCTAGTAGTTTCCATAATGTGTCGATGTTTGCGTTCGGCTAGGCCATTCTGTTGTGGAGTGTGTGGACATGATCTTTGATGTGTAATACCATGTAAATTGAGATAGTCTTTGAATTCGTTGGACATAAATTCTCCCCCTGAATCAGTGCGAAAAACAGAAATATCATTTTGAAACTTATTTTTAACTATTTTATGAAATATTTGGAAGTTAGCAAAGACATCAGATTTATGTTTAAGAAAATAAATCCAAGTATGTCTAGAAAAGTCATCAACAAAAATGACATAATATGTATAACCACCTTTGGAAATAACTGGTGCGGGGCCCCAAACATCCGAATGTATTAACTCAAGTGGTCGTGAGGAAACAAAAGTTCTACTAAGAAATGGTAACCTTTTCATTTTGCCAAGAATGCAGTCTTTACAAGAAAAATTTTCAGAATTACAAAATTTTTCCAAACTTGGAAAATATTGAATTTTAGACATATGAGGATGGCCAAGCCTTTTGTGCCATAAATCCAATTCTAATTTCTGAATATTATAACAAAATGCATTCTTGGGTAATTCCAAAAAATCCATGTAATAAAGTCCTCCTTCTCTATGGCCTTCCCCAATCAGCTTCCCTGACTGGTGATCCTGTACCCAACAACCATGAGAAGAGAAGGAGATATTACATCCATAATCAGATATTTGCGAGACAGATAAGAGATTCAAATTAAGTTTAGGGATATATCTAACTTCTGGGAT
Organism: Nuphar pumila; assembly: GCF_984573655.1. Classification (NCBI taxonomy): domain Eukaryota; kingdom Viridiplantae; phylum Streptophyta; class Magnoliopsida; order Nymphaeales; family Nymphaeaceae; genus Nuphar; species Nuphar pumila. The sequence continues at coordinate 23,540,605 of NC_143259.1, read as the reverse complement.
AAAAAATCTTTTGGATTTTTGAAGATTTTCAAAACATCGTATTCCTTTTACTTCGAGAGATGTGTCATCGGCTGTAAAAACCTTTGACACACTTGAGTTATTTTTAAGACATTCGGATAAACTATTAACATTTGGGGTCATATGAAAAGAAGCACCAGAATCTAAAAGCCAAGGAAAATTACCTGGACCAGAGAAAGATGCAACTGCCGCTCCAGTTGAGGCTTCGGTTGAGGAGGATACCCTTTTGAGAAGAGGTTGAAGGATTTCCATCAGTTGAGCCATAGACACAGGTGCATCTTGATCTTTTGACTCATATTCAACAGATGCAACTCTTTTTTCTTCTCTTCTTTTTAACTTTAGACATTGAGGCCTATAGTGCCCCGGTTCATGGCAATGATGACAAATAACTTTTCTTTTATCAAAGTCGTTGTTTTGCCTTCCAAAATGAGGCGGCTTGTAAGTACGAGTATGATTCCCCGGTCTAGATACAGCTAAACGGAGTCATCATCAACTTTTGGAGTACTTTTTCTAAGTCTATTTTCCTCCATAGTGAGCTCTTCTATAGTATCAACAATAGAAGAAATTTTTCCACGATGTAAAAGGGTCGATTTGGTGGATTCAAACTCTGGCCTTAGACCATTCACAAATTGATAGAAATGTTCCATATCGAGTTGCTTTTGGCGAAGCTCGATGTCTTCGGCACAATGCCATTTGGGCTCAAGAAGAGCCAACTCTTCCCAAAGTTCGGACAACTCATTATAATATTCTCGAATAGTTTTATCTTTTTGAGTCATTCTCCGAACTTTATCTTGTAAATTGCATACATGTGCAATATCTTTAAGGGAATACATGTTTTTGAGGTATTCCCAAGCCTTATCGGCATGCTCAAACTTAGCTAGACTAGAGCATTTTTTAATGTCTATGCTATTGATGAGCCATGACATAATTTTTGCATGCCCTATCCTCCATTCTTTCCATTTCTTTTCATAAGTGGCTAACGCCTTACTCTTCTCTTCTTCCGTTAGAGTAACCTCTTTATCACCCTCTTTTTTGGTAAGAGATAGTTTAGGTTCCAAATCGGAACCATCCACTATACCCCATAAACCTTTTCCCCAAATGTGGTGCTTCATAATGGAAGCCCACATTACATAGTTAGTATCATTTAGCTTCATAGGAATGATGGTGATCTTTTCATTGTCATCCATCTTTTACAAGGGTAAGAGAGGAATAAATAGGAGGAGAGAGAGAGAGAAAAATAAAAAGAAAAGAAAAAGAGTAGACAAAGGAATAAGAGAGGATACAAAACCAAAAATTTTTTGTAGCACAAGTTCGCCTTTCTTCAAACAAATCTTCTTGAGCCAAGAACAAGGTGATGAAACACCTTTTTGTAAATGTGGCACGGAAATCGAGGCGAAAGCACTTCAAGATCTAAGGATTTCGTAGCTCTGATACCATGTAATGAAATGGTGGTCTTCAACAAATGCACAAATAACTCACAAACAAGTGTCTATTGGAGACACTACAAGCATGACCCTTGAAAGGGTATAAAAGGAAGAACACTTGAAAAATAAATAATACTTTATTCATGAACAAAATGCTTAAGAAGCATGGTTATTTACATTGAAGGGGTTCCCCTATATATACAAAAAAGTGGGAGAGAGGAGAGCTCATTTTGAGCTCTCCAAAAGAGACGTTGGATTCCAACGTCTCTTAATATAGTTGTTGGACTACAGTCCAACAGCATTTATTATTATAGTTGTGGGACTATAGTCCAACAACATTTATTATAGCTGTTGGACTAAAGTCCAACAGCTATTTGCACAGTCAAATTCCAACAGGAACTTGACTGGATCAAATATCTAGTTTCTATTGAACTAGATGCTAAAAAAGAAAATAAAGAAAATAATAAAAGAAAATATAATAATATTTAATAATATATATATATATATTGCAGTTTACATTTTAACATTATTAGCACAATACAAGTTCATGAGAAACTTTACTTTGCACCCAGCTAAGGATGGACTTTCAACCAAAGCCTTTCACAAATCTCATTCACCATAGCCCTATAGTTTGATTTGGCACTTTATCAATATGCAAGATCTTGTTTGTTCTCCAACAAACTAGGTTATCTTCAACAAATGCATAATCCCAATGTAAAAATCTATACAACCAGCTCAATTTGCATCAATGTCTCAATATTGTAATGTCCATGATAAACATGAAGTGTTCCGTTTCCAAGTTTTTATGAAGTATCTCAAAGTGCAGTTCCTAGTCATCTCTGAGAAAGGACATGCATGACATGTTGCCACACGAATTGCATAAGGTATGTCATGCTGGATGATGGTTTGGTAACTAAGTTAAACAATGAACTTTTGGTTCATCCTAACATCCTTAATTTCTCCATCTATGGTGTGGGTCAATTTATCCAATCATACTTTTGTTTGGACTGACGAACCAATGGCACTCGATCATTATAAATCAGGCTTGCTTGAGAAAGTTGATCAAAGAGTAGCTTGCTATAATCCTGAATGGAAGGAAGCTTATGTAGTGGACCAGTGGTCAACCCTTCCACCATCATGGCTCCTTAGCCACAGAACCAAGATAGTGTGGGAACCAAAAAAAGCATAACTGAGAAAGTTGATTAAAGAGTAGACTGTTATAATTCTGAATGGATGGAAGCTGAAGCTTATGTAGTGGTCAACCCTTCCACTATCATGGCTCCTTAGCCACAGAACCAAGCTAGTGTAGGAGACAAAAAAACATATAAATATCCATTGCCATTTGTCCTTGATATAGTGGTCTTCACAAGGATGAAGAACATATTTTATTGAAGATATAACAATTCCTTTTTAGGATCTTGTTATTCTTAACCTTTAAACTAAATAATGTTTCTAAGCCTTTTGCCAAACATCTAAGTACAATTATAGCATTTGAATATGCTCAATGTCAATCAAGAAAGAGGAAGCATAAGACAGAAAAAACACTCAAAGAGAAACTTCATTAGATGAAAGAATGAGAAGTTACAACTAGAAATAAGGATCAATCCCTCTATGGCACTACAAGATAAAAATGGTTGACTCTACAACAAACAAACGAAAGAATGCAAGAATACCCTTATATAATAATATGTACAAAACAAGGGATAGCCAACAGAAAGTAAAACACATATTACACTTCTCAACACTCAACACACTGCTATAACATAATCTACATAGGAGATTAAGATGGATATCTTCTCACCATATTTGACAAAGTATAATTACTAAAACATTTTGCATATTCAAAATTTTGATATTTGTTGAATGCCATTGAAGATTGTTTATCTCAAAAATTACTTCTTTGAGCTTGCACACTTCATTCTTCTCTCACTTAGGCAAGAAGCAAAGAGGTGAACTCAAGCATATCTCCTAAAAGTATTTCCATGGACGAAGGTATTCTTCATGTCTATCTCAAACAATGGCCAAGATTTATGTGTTGCAAGAGCAAGGAATACATGCATGGAACTAAACTTCATCACCAGCATAAAGTCTTCTGATACAACAACAACAACTACACCTTCATCCCAAAACAATTTGGGTCGGCGATATGAACCAAAAAAGAAAATCATTCTGGGTCTTCCACATGAATCCTTCTCCTCCAATCATTTCTATCCAATGCCATGTCCTTGGTGAGGTTCAAAGCATTCATATCCTTTCCTATCATCTCCATCCATGTCTTCCTAGGACGTAATCAACCTCAATTTCAACAACCCATTCAGTTTAAGCTTCAAAATGCACACTCAATTACAATCAACCATATTCCTGTTTACAATCCAAAAAGTCACATTCTTGTTTAAAGGAGAAGCCATTCTCAGGTCTCATTTCTTCTAGAGCTATCATTTCATTCACCATTATTTCTTTCCATTTGGGATTAGTGATTGCTTCATCAATTGTCTTACTAATATGAATGGATATCATTGTCTGCAGTAAGTACCTTAGATCAGACAAAGAATGCTAAGAAACAAAATGATGTACGGGATGGGCAACACATAATCATTTTCATTATGAAGATCAAGGTTGATAAACTTGATATATACTTGACTTTGAAGTATCCTTTGAAGTGCTTCCAACTGGTGGCTTAGAAAGAATTCAGCAGTGGTGGTTGAATTACTTGGAGTAAACACTTATACCACTCTAACATACATAATCAAGTTTTTTAGTTTATTTATTTCTAACATTTAGTACAATTTTAGTTTCTTTTACATGGTTGCATTCATTTCCATTGCTTGCCAAAAAGAATCACATAAAGGCATGAGACTCATGAAATAGAATCTGCATTAGTCTCCCCCTCACTCTTATTGACTTGAGATTTTGGAAGAAAAATGAGGCTTAACCTTGAAGTTAGCATGGCTACCTTTGCTATTAGTTCCCTATGAAAGAAATCCATTGTTCCCTTCTGTTACTCTTTTCCTGTGAATCATTTGGGCATGAGGTTTATGACTCGATACTGTGTTCGTGAAGTCACGCTTGTACGTGACTAAGAGATATGTTATCTCCTATTATTAGAGTACAATATTTTAATAGAAGCATTCTAATGAGTTTGAATCAATTTGTGATAAATAGGAAATACAAAATTCTAGTTTATCTTTTGATTTCATTAAATAAAGTGTAGCCATGTGAAAAAACTAAAATAGCAACAAAAGAAAATAGAATTCGAAACTATAACAGTGCCAAAGATGACAAGAAATGACCCAGCAAATTTTAATGAACAATTTCAGATGAGGTTTTACTCTTTGATTGACTAGAATGAAAAGATATTTCATAATATTTTGATCTTAGGCAAGTCTCATATTCAATAGTCACATCCTCAAACAACTTTATAATCCTTAGGTACACTATGTAATTTCGACGAAGGAAGATAATCTAGCCTAAAATGTCGGAAAAGGATAATGCTCTATCATGATGACCATTTTTGGCCCACTAGGCTAACAAAGATCATCCAGGATATGGATTTCGCATTCCTTCAACCACGTCTGAGTATCCTTGTAGCCCCAAAGTTCTGGCAAATACAATAAGACAGGAAGAAGGTAATATTGCAATTGAAGCTTTTGACAGAAATTAAAAAATAATATACTATAGCTAGACCATTATATCCAACAATGGTTGAGAGTCATTTTTCTTCATCATAGCTAGACCATGGGGTTGTTTGACTTGACCATATCCATGTCCAACCCTTTATTGTCCCTTACTAGGTGCTAGGGATGAAAAATGATTGGAAATGTAATGGATCATGCTGATCCAAGTTCAGATCCAAAACTTTGCTCAGTAAATTCGAATATGAGTATAGATCTTAATAGGTTACAAAGATTTAGTATATGTGGTAAGGCAGGATTAGAAAAATAAAAATTTAAATCAAGGTCTTCACGTGTGAAAAGCTCAAACAGATTGGAATAGAGCAGAATCTAAACATAGATCCAAAAAATATCTGAATATATAAATCCAAAGCATGGCTAATGTATGCAAGAAAATACACAATCTGATGATTAGATTGCATATTTTTATTCCCTTTTGCACATCCTACCACACAGAAATCCCAAAAAATTGACCCAAAAGGTGGGCATAACTCTTCTATTGGTTCAAGAGAGAGGCAAATCCAAGAACGTGTAATGAACTGAAGATCATTGCTCATAGGATTCCCATACTTAAATTAGTCAAAGAGGAACCAAATGAGCATATGGCACCTAACTTAAAACAAGAGAAAATTTATTTTTGGAAATAGTTCCTTGAAGTTTGAATATGTTAATAAAACTCGTTCAACTTAGTATTAGCCTTTGCTACATAAAAGTTTAGTTACTTTAGAATAATATGACGTACAACCTTCCTCACTTAGATAATGGCTGACAATGAAATATCCAAGTTTTAACAAAGATTTCAGCATTCAAAGTCACTAAAATAATTACTATTCACAAGCATAATGTGAAATTGTGAATGAATCTCCAAGGCAAAAATATAGCAGCGTAGTGTATTATAAGCATACGTAGTGTCCACCAACTTCAAAGCACTCATCTACAAAATAAACCAAGCTATGAGAAATGCATGACATATTTGGATTGCTATTTGACATCAATCATCAAAAGACTAAAGCTGAAAAAACTCTCTCTAGAACCATAGAACAAGGCAGCTACCCTGATTTAGCACTTGCAGAGGTCGAAGCAGCCTCAGCCTTTGCCTAGAAAAAACACAGATCGTGCGCAATTAGGAGAACTTGAATATTAAAAGAAAAGGAATATTCAAGCAGAAACAATCTCCTCTGTTGGGCAAAAAAAATAATATCCTCACCTGCGTACAAATTTCATGCACATATGGATGGGAAAAAAATGAATATCGCAAATAAATCCTCGAATAGAAAATAAAGAACGCAAGATTTACATTATCTAAGAAAAATTATTGAGAGGGTATATAGTAAGAAGTGCAGATGGCGAGAGTCATCTTCACACTCAGAAGTGGCGTCTGGATTCAACAATTTTCCCTTAGATAAATGAGCGAAGACCAGGATGGTGTGCTCGTAGCCTTGTCATATTGAAAAGGAAAGACCACCGTGAGATGAAAAGACAGATCTAATCTTACCGCGACGGCATTCGGGATCAATTTCAGTGCATGTTTATCTCCACTTGCTCCGTCGAGCAGTTTCGCATCAGTTCTAGTTGTTATGAAACCTCTGCTCAGATCTGCGAAGAAATAAAACAAGCAGATACCCTTGCACGAATAATTAAACAGATTCGAAAAGAAAGAGATTTTCTCAAACACGGGAAGCAACGCACAAAGGAAAGAAAAGAACAAGGGATAAAAAGAGAGACAGTGAGGGAGAGGGTGAGGAACCTGGGCGCTGCGTGAGAAGCCCCATCTGGAGGTGGTGATGTGCTCGTCTGGAACTGAAGGAATGTGAAGTGGATGAAAGCGTCACCATGCTCCCCACCAACCCCTGAAGGGACGCCATCTCTGCTCCGCTTTGCGAGAAGGCCTGGGGGGAAGAGATTGAATCCGGAGAAAAAGAGGGAGAGAGAGGACAGAAGGAATGGATGGAGTGGAACAAGAAGTTGTGAGAGTGGGGATCTCTTAAGCGGCAGCGCGTGCGCACATACCCACGCTCTTTTCCTCTCTCTTTCTCCAAGGGGAAAAAGGGCACACGTACTCTGGCGGAGCACCCAAAGCCAAGCTAAACTTTGTTTCTAACGCCTTGTTGGGCCACCTGTTCCTCCAACTCCTCCCACAGTTCTACGAAGAACACTTGGCATACACAAGCCAACCAATAGCTGATCATCTGATTGATGGGTGACGAGAAGCCAACCAATAGCTGATCATCTGATTGATGGGGCGCTGGTATCCCAACTGTCCACAGCTGAAGCTGATAAGGCAGATGAGGGCAATGACGCTCATGATTTGATGATGTTGCCTGAAGACTCGTTCTTCTGCAGGTTGTAACAAAACTGTGTCACATCAATGAGCGTCACCCAATTTTTTTGATTGGCACTAACAAAGTGCTTAAGGTACTGCTCAAGTATCTCATTGATGCATTTTGTCTGCCCATCTGTCTGCGGATGGAAGCTTGTTGAAAACAGCAAATCAGAGTCAAGTGGCCGAAATACTTCACGCCAGAACTTGTCTGTGAAGCGAGCATCGCGATCACTCGTAATGCTCTTTGGTATACCCCAGTGTTTCACCACATGCTTTACGAACAACTCTGCAGTCTTCTTTACATAGCACTTCTTGGAAATTGGGATGAAGGTGGCATACTTTGAGAAACGATCCATCATAACCAAAATAGAACTAAGGCCCTCTACCTTCGGCAGACTAACAATAAAGTCCATGGAGATGTTATCCCAAGAACGTTTCGCTCCTGCCTAGGATGGTCGGCCCATAGTGTATCATGGCACTCCTTAAGTATTTGTCGGCGAAGGCTTCCCCACCGCAGCACAAAGACGCGGCCCCCTTTTGTTACGAGGAGGTCATCTTGTAGCCAAAATCTCTGAGTCTTCCCTGCCTGCGCCAGAGAAACAAGGTGTTGTGCAGTCGGATCTTGTTGCGTACCTTCGCGAATGCAGCTCAACAATGTGCCCTCCACGTGCACTTCTGAAGGCTCTACACGCGCAGCTGCCAGTTCAGCCTTATGGCTCAGGGCATCCGCCACAACATTGGTCTTTCCAACCTTGTACTCCAAGGCAAAGTCGAACTCAGCCAAAAATATTTGTCATCGAGTTTGTTTAGGTGTTAACTTCTTTTGCGTCTGAAAATAGCTCGTAGCCACATTTTTCATCTTCACAACGAACTCAACACCCAAAAGGTAGTGTCGCTAGGTCCTGAGGCAATACGCAATGGTAGTCATCTCACGTTCATGCATTGTATAACGTCTATCTGCATCTTTCAGCTTGCGACTCTCATATGCAATCGAATGACCATCTTGCATAATAACTCTGCCAATGGCAATGTCTGAGGCATTCGTGTGGACTTCAAAGGGTCTCGAATGATCAGGCAGTTGCAGCACTCGCTCCCTCACTAAGGCTTTTTTCAAGTCATCGAAGGCATCTTGGCACGCTCATGTCAAGAGCCATACTTGATTCTTCTTTAACAAATTTGTGAGGGGCGCAACAATGAGGGAATAGTCATCGATGAAACGTCGATAATAGTTTGTCAAACCGAAGAACAACCGCAATTCTGATACTTTTCTTAGCGAAACTCATTCTTGGATGGTCGTTATCTTCTGCTCATCCTTACGCAGCGCACCACGCCCCACAATGTGGCCAAGAAAGCTGATCTCCTTTTGCCCAAAGAGACATTTCTCTTGTTTGACACAGAGGTCATTCTCCTTCAGCACCTGAAACATTGTTCGCAAGTGCCCGACATGTTCCTCCATATTGCTGTTGTAGATCACAATATCATCCAGGTAGACTACCACAAACTTGTCTAAGTAAGGGTAGAAGACCTGGTTTATTAAAGTCGCGAACGTGACTGAAGCATTTGTCAACCCGAATGACATTACTAGAAATTCGTACGCACCATAGTGGGTGACGCAAGTTGTCTTCGGCTCATCACCCTCAGCAATCCTCACCTGCCAGTAACCCGATCGCACATCTAGCTTGGAAAAGATACGGTCACTGCCTAGCTGATCGAACAAGTCCGCTATCAGTGGCAATGGGTATTTGTTCTTCACCGTGACCTTGTTCAAAGCACAATAATTCACACATAATCGTTTGGAATCATCATGTTTCATCTAAAAAAGGACTGGGGCACCAAATGGGGCTTTTGATGGACGAACAATGTCAGCATCCAATATCTCGTCTAGCTGTCTGCGCAGCTCCTTCAGTTCAGTTGGCCTCATACGGTATGGAACCATTGTCGGAGGCTTCACTCCCGATGTCAACTCAATCTTGTGGTCGACCTCACGTCTTGACGGAAGACGCTTTTGCAATTCCGGAGACATCATCCCCCAAAACTCCTCCAATAGTGGGGCTAGGGTCGGCGACACTGCTGCTTCTACCTTCCCTTCATCTGCACGCATTGCAACTAAGAATGTCTGCTCCCCATGCTTGACACCCTTCTTCAGTTGCATTGTCGATAACACTGAAGACTTGTCTTTCTGGGTAAGGCACTGCACCGTGTGGGACAGGTCTCACACCATGATCGTCAATGTGTTAAACTTTGACAGTATCATAACATTATGGCTTCGCAGAAACTCCATACCTAGAATCACCTTGAAATCGTCCAAGAGCACCACAGAGAAGTTGGCTTTGTCGACCCAACTCCCCACTTAAGTAACCACATCTCTTGTTTCACCAAGGATGGGCTTGGCCTCAGAGTTTACTGTTTTGATGGTCTTCTGCTTTGGCCCAGTTTTCAAGCTCAACCGCTCTGCCTCTTCCCGTGAGACAAAGTTATGTGTGGCCCCGGAGTCTATCATTGCTGAAGTAGACTTTTCATTCATAATGACTTCTATGTACATAAGTTCCCTATTGACCTGCATGTTCTTAGCCGCGCAACTTTTAGTTGCGTTAATCGATCGCATGGCCCTTATCCTCTGTTGCATCACTTCAGTATCACTGCATTTAGTATCATTGCATTATTCATATGCAGCATTGGCTTGCTCGTTGTCCTTTACGAGGCGCTTTGGGCACTGCCTGACGATATGTCTATCACCGCAGAACCAGCATGTCACAATCGCACCCTTGTTGTTGTTGTTATGCTTTGTGAAGTTCTGTTTCTTTTCGGATTGATGGAGTGTCGACGCCTCACCATTATCATTGCGTTGTTCACCCTTATTGCCTCTGTGGCCAGGCTTCTTTCTGACTTTGGTTGATGGGGTGAAAGGCTTACGCTGAGTGTCAACTAAGCATTCGGCCGCCACATATGCCTCTTCCAAAATACGGGGGTTGCTCCTTTCTACTTCAAACTGTACCCATGGCTGAAGTTCCACAATGAAACAGCTGAGCATGTCGTCTTATGGCATATTGGGTAACTCCAGCATAAGCTTCTAGAACGTTCTGATATATTCTTGCAACGAACTAGAGTGTTTGAGTTCACGAACCATCAAGTAAGTTTGCATCTGCGCATTTCTTGGCATAAAGTAGTTGCGCAATTCCATCTTGAAGTCATCAAAAGTGTATATCATACATTGACCCCTCTCCATGTCATTGTGCTTTCGCCTCCACCAAGCGATAGCATCTCCATCAAGTAAGGCCGTTGCAGCCTTAATCTTCAAATCTTCAAGGGTCACATTCTGGATATTCAAGTAGTCTTTTACTTGGAACAAGAAGTTCTCAATGACCTTGCTGTCACGAGAACCATTGAATTTTTTGGGTCTTGGCACATCAATCCTTTATGGCCTCTCACCATTTCCGCTATTTAAGGTCACCATCCGCTGCAACGTACGGTTCTTCAACCAAAGCTCCCCTACTTCAGTCTGCAAGTCGGCCGATGTAGTCATCATCGAAGTGACATGACCCATTAATAAGGTTATCTGCTCTTGCAGGCTCGCCACCACATCATTCAGTCCATTGAATGATTCACATGCACGTGAAATCGCTTCCTCATGCGAAGTCACATATTCCAACACTTTGTTAACAATTACAGCCAACTCTTCTTGGCCCCGAGGTGAACCCATCTCCTCAGCTTCGACAACTACTTTGCCTTTGGTGTTGCGCAAGTTCTGATAAGGCACCACGATGTCTTGCTCACAAATCGTAGTCTGTCGGCGTGTATGTCGACAATGACTCTGAAGTCCCTTCCCCATCATGAGAAGAGGCTCTGGTACCACTTGTCACGGGTCCATTTCCTTCAATGGGTCAGCGCGGCGCGACGGTCCTTCCTCGCTACCGCAAGCCTACTAGTCAGCTCGCTTGCCAATCGCGGAAGCTTGTAATCAGAGTGCAAAAGAGCAAGCGAGAGTAGAGGGAGAGAAATTCCAATCACAAGAAGCAATCACGACGAGGGTGAACAAAAGAAAGCTCAACACATTTACTTCATTCATAATTTTGCTCGCATGCTATTACAGTTTAGGTATACAAGCTGCCCCTTCAGAGTATTGATTCACCTGAGCCGAGCAACTTATATCAGACTCAACAAAAGCAAAACAGACTCTAAGCGCAACTGTACAATGTAAGTCGCAAGGGAACAATTATGTATTATCGACACATTATGGTGAATAACTTGTATTTAAGAAATGAAAGAATACTTGATGATAAGTTTGTAAGCATATTAATAAAGTTAATAATGATCTCTTTATACCCTTTGATTTTTTAAGTTATATTTGGATGAATGAAACTAGAACTTGTAAATTTGAGATTTTAAATAAATAAAGAGATTAGCTTTATTCTCAAGTTAAAAATGTGTTTCTCTCTTTTAGATATCAATTATTGGTATTTTAATGCTCAATTACTTCTTTGTGATCAATAAAGTTAAATAGTCATTTAAAAAATTTATTGCTAAATATTTAAATTATCATGAAAACCAATGGACTGGTGGAAATCGAGGCCCCGCCTCGCCTTGTTTAGATCGAGGGTGAAGGGTATAAAATGGGGATGGAAGCGAGGACAAAGGTTAAAATCCATCCCCGATCGAGAATAGAGGCGGGGATGGACTTAGACTTTTCCCTGCCCCACCACGATCCCCGCCATGCTCCATCCCCAATCCTTCTAAAGGATGGTAATAGACTACGGGGAAACGGGGACCCGTCCCGCGTCATCCCTGTTTGAACCGGGGATGGAGGACATGAAGGAGAAGGTGGAGGTTAAAATTTATCCCTATGTGGGGATGGAGGATCTAATCTTGAGACGGGGCGGGGGTGGAGACCTTGTCCCCTGCCCTGGTCCATTGCCATCCCTAGTTACAAACTCATCTTAGTGTTTTTTGAGGTGTTTTGAACTTAACTATATACATTTTAATGGTTTTTGGAAAAAAATAAAAAAGATATTTTGACCATAAAACAATTTATGAAAAATATTTTAATCAAATAATTATTATTATTTTGAAAAAGTATAAAAATTATAAACTATTTAGTACTAGTATAATTATTTAGTGTAATAGGAGGTAAAAAACTATTTACAAAAATATTTGGAGATTTTAAAATGAATATGAACTCTATACATGTTGGATCCAAATGGATTGAATCAAACATAAAGTTTTATGGGTTTTAAGCAATCAAACACATATTACATGCTACTCTAATTGTGATTTCTTTTTTTTAAACAAATATTGCATAAAAATAATTTCCATTAGTTAATTAAGTTCTAAATTTTAATTATTTTTAGAAGTTGTTTAGGTTGGCACCAAACGAGTCTTAAATTGGACCTAGTTTGGATTTGCGTACAAGGAGAAAAGCCATCCATGGATGGGGCCCACTAGGGCACCCAACGCTTCCCCTTAACCCCTTCTCTTCTTTTTTATCCAGACCCAGTTGACGTCCCCATCGTTGACCTCTCTCTCCACTCCATTCTTCCTTCTTCATCTCCCTCTTCCCTCATTTCTCTCTTGTCGAAAACTTAGTGTGACACAGAGTCACTGCCTCACTCCTCTGCATTTCCTTCACTCATTTTTACAAGTTGAACCCCTCTTATTTATGTCGTTCACGATTGTTGTCCAACCGTCAAACATGCCATATGCCGAAGGACTCGTTGAAGCTCCCTGAGCCATCACTTAGGCAAAATAGGATAAGAGGGTTAAAACCCTCACTCTATCTCGCAAGCACTCTCTACAATCGACCCTCAACTGATTGTCTCTGATCATCCTCAATATGCACTCTGATCATCCTCAACTTGTATTCTCTCTACGATTTCCCTAGATCAACTGCTATTGAGGGTGTTTCATGTTTTTCTGTGTGTGATTTGGAGTAAGTGTTCCTCTCTCTTCTCTCCTATGATTTTTTTCTTTGATCTTGCATTGCTCGAGTGGGGAACAGTCAGATTGGTAGAAACTTGATCGGATTTCTCTCATTTGCTCTCTCTGATCACTGTGCAAGTATCATGCCCTCTTGCTATGAGAATCTTCACCGTATTACTCAATCAAAATGTCTTTTCATCTTCCTCTATGTGCATTTCGAAAAGTAGCAAATGGTCAGACATTAAATATATATATACTTTTTGGTTAGTTTTCGATGATTTTTTTTTAGTTTTCTTTGTATGTGGATATACAGGCTTGTCACGGTGTCATTTTGTTCTAGCGGATTTGTCTAATCTAGCTTAATTGTTTTTTTAAGTGTGTTTCCCTACATTGGGATCCATGCGCAGCAGGTTAGACTTGTTTCCCACACCTGATAGCGGACAGAGGTATGTATTATACATCAAGTTAATTTTTTTAGTTATCAACTTTACTATGTAAGTGATTTTTAGTTGATTTTCATTTTTGTTGATTGCCTCATTTTGTGTGCCCAATTCCCAACATTGGAAATCATGCCTGGTTGCTAACAACACCCTTGTCAACCATAGCAGCATAGGTCACTTCAGTTTAGCCACCTTTTTCTTCTGAAAATTTTGTTTTGAAATGAGTTTCCAAGAGAATTCGATATTTCCATTAGAATCGGGTACCTAGATCTTTGTGCAAGCATTGCGGCTATGCTTTGGACAACATGCAAACTTGTGGAGATGCCCAACACAGTTGTCCAACCATGTATTAGATTTCTAGTATATTATTTTATGGTTTTTCGTTAATTAGGTTATCGGTTTGTATTATAATTTTTATAGCTCATGTGTGAAAACATATTTCAATGAATTTATCGTTATGGGTGTAGCACCGTAGCACTCTCCCACTATGAGAGGATGCCTAGCTAACCTTGTTCTTATGGTTTGCTTGGTGTTGCATGTCACGTACCAAGTATTTGGTGTTTTGCCTATGTGGCAAATCTGTTGCAGTTTGTGCGGGACCTCCTACTTTTTTTTTAGTTCCACTATTTTTTCTTCATATCCCAATGGTAGGATTCCTAAACTAAATTTGTAAAATATAAATTATTGTTGTTTGGTACTAATCTAGTATGCCTTAATGATACTTTGCTTAAGTATCGTAACTTAGTGTTATATATAGCAAATTATGTTTAGAAATGCTTAATTCGATGATTTTGTATGAAAAAAATAGCAAATGCATTGATTTTGTTATCAACATGATTAGTGTAGCGTATTAACACTGTTAAGCATGTTGTATAATTATAAAATTTGATTATGTCTTGAGAATTTTGTCATACGCTAAGTGTTCGGTGAAATTCCATGTGAGATTGAATTCCAATTTTGAATGTGGTTTTCGAACAAGGTTTCAAAATCGTTTTCAAATGTTGGATATGCATGTTTAAAACTTTGATTCAAAATAGGTTTTATACACGTAAATATGCTTTTGATTTCGCAGTTTGCATAATAAATATGCACTTTAGAGTGCGTGAGTGGGCATAGTTAACCACATTAACACGAACATCGCTATTACGGTCTTTTCATGTGGACGTGCATAGTTTGTATTGGCAAATAGAATATGCTTGATTGTAATTATTAGTTTAGTTGTAGTAGCATAAATGCTTAGAGTTATATATATTTCACTATGTTAATTAATATGCAGGTATGAAAAAGAAAACAAATGATACTTATTGCTAAGTATTGCTTGCGGATAGAAAAGCCATGCATATTGAAAATAATGAAAATTGAAAACTAGGTAAATACCCGTGGTAAGTACATGGGTGAAATGCATTACACGATAAATTTATTTTATTGCATGCAACACCTTCATGCTCACACACTTCACTAAGTATATTGCATTGTGTTAATTGATTTGCAAGTATGAAAAAGAAAATAAGTAATACCTATTGCTAAGTATTGTTTGTGGCTAGAAAAGCCATGCACATTGAAAGTAATGCAAAATTCAAATTAGGTAAATACTTGTGCTAAGTATGTAGTGCAAATGCAACTCACAATAAATTTTATTTATTTCAAGCAGCACCTTTATGCTCACACACTTCACTTAGTTGTGGATATCTAGGACTGTTGTAACTGTAGCTTAGAGATCATGTTAAGCATGATTTGAATGTTTTAAAATAAAAGTACTTGTATGCCACATCGTTATATGCACACATGCCACTTAATTGTAGATATCTAAGGTTGTTGCGACTGTAGTTCAGAGATCATGCTAAGTGTGATTTGAATGTGTGCGAATAGAAGTGTTTTTCTTATTATAGTTAAAGAGATCATGCTCGTCATGATTTTGGATAGTTGAATATGAAGTGTGTTTGTTGTAAATACATGTTTGAGCATGCATTGTGTAAAATGAATGTTGCATGATTGACATGTCTATTGTGAATGCTTGTGTGAAATGATAATTTTGCAAAGCACGTTGTATATTTAAAACATGAATTATGTGTGTATTCGTTGAAATGAATGAATCATGTGTGTGAACATGAATAAGTTCTAACATGTATCATGTTTATGTAGAATTATGATGTAGCATGTGTGATGCATGTTAAATTGAATCATCTATGTCATATTTTATGCATAATAATTTGAGTTATCTACTAAATCATACATGAAAGCATGTTATAAATGGATTATGCATGAGAGCATGTGTAGATGAATCATGACATGATAGGGGCATGCGTGAAAGCAAATATGAATGTCATGCATCATGCATGAGGGCATAGTTACAAGGTGACATATAACATGTATGAGAACCAACATATGCAAAAACTATAAATTATACATGACACACATAGAAATTTATGCCAATATTCAAAGAATCATTTAACCACTTATAAACATAATCTAATGCATTATTTTTCTTTTTTCTCTTAGAGAGCATACACTCATGACCTAATTATGACTCAACAATCAGATGGGGGTTTATTATGCTATGTATTTTAATTAACTTATCGATTTTAAGAGTCAGGCCAAACATTCACTGAAACAGTCTTTAACCGAGAGAAAAACTTAACAGTAGTCCGAAAAATCGATTCCTACTTTGTAGAGCCTAACTGTCTACCTATGATATATTGATAGTCTCAGCTTTCTACACCAACGACTGGGGGTCTAAAAGGTGTCAATGCCCACAAAATGTGTCATTCGATGAGTGTACCTCCTACTCTCTTCAAAGTAGGTCATTAGAACAAATGAGTTATTAGGTGTTATTTACAATAGGTACACTTTGCACCAAGTTCCACTATGGGTAGCTCAAACTACGGCCTCATAAGGCAGGAACCAATACCTTCTACAGTCATTGAGGTGTCCTAACATAACGCATTTGAATCTAACTCAAGGCATGTGCTCCCTAATAATGAGCAACTAAGAGTCGAGTTAAAGTGTGTGTATGAGCATGTTCAATATAGCAAAACCACATACTCACAAGCACACCATTGGTTGATTCCACCGAACCTGACTCGCATTTGAGCCTCATGTATGCATGCCTCACATGACTTATAACATATCACATGTCACATACCATACTCTATGATGCATGAGACTCATATCAATTTAGCATTAACCATGAACTTCAAAGAATAACACATGTTTAATCATGCATACCATTTGGTTTAATTATTATGCTCAATTCTCATATTTAACATGCAGTCTCATTTGCCATCATGCCCAAACAATCCACATGCATACATACAACATATTTATAGCAAATTTTACATTAACATATACATAATTAACATATCATATCATAATCGAGCACATGATTTTAGAAAAATAATTTCATAAGTCAAGTTATTATCCAAAATCAAGAACTATATAACATGAGATTTTGCATGTTTTTTCACGAGTCTAATAGACTATCAAAACAAATATATATAACTTTATAAAAATTCACAGTCATAATAAAGGATATTAACTTCTAATCCAAAGTGGTAGATCTCAGAAAAATGATTTTGTTTGCCAGTGGAAATTCAGAGACCCAAAACTGTTTTTCTATTATTGTAAGAACCTGTCAGAATCTTGCTTCCTAAAAAAGTAGTCACTAGACTGAGTCTAAGAGAGATTTTGTCCTCCTATTTTTTTTGGAAAAAGGTATGTTTGTTAGCTTTCATAATCACCTCAGTTTGTCAAAAACCTCATCATATGAATTGTCTAGATTTTCTAGATCGGGCCCTTCTTGAGACAATTTCATATCCAAGTTTTCTGCAAAATCTTGATTGTTTCATGATTTGTGTGAGTTTTCAAGATTTATAAAAATTAAAAAGTAATTTTCTTTTATTTTTTTAAAATCTACTCATATGATGTGAATAACATATCTAAATATTAATTCAAAATTATTGATTTATTAGATTTTTTGCAAAATCAACTGTCAAGAATCGCTCTACACGCAAAATAGAATTTTTGTCTTGGGTTTTGGGATGGCAGTGGATCGAGGGAAAGCGAGGCCCCACCCCACCTCGCCCTGTTTGGACTGGGGATGAAGGGTATGAAACAGGGATGGAGGCAGGGCCGAAAGTTAAAATTCATCCCCATTCAGAGATGGAGACGGGGATGGGCGTACACTCCCCCCCCCCCCCCCCCCCCCCACCACACACACACGCAGGATATAACTATATAACATGAAAATCAATACATGTAAATTATAATATAAATCATGCAAAAAACAAGAAAAATCAAGCATAAACATAGAATATCAATTTTTAATCATGCATCAACACATGGACAATATCTAAACACCATATACAGTCATAAATAAATGTCATATGAGTATGATACATGCTTTAAAATCTAAACTATCAAAATAAATCATAATTTCTGCACAAAATAATTAGTTCAATATGCTAGCTTGCGAAAACACCATAGAACACATAAAATAAATTTGTAAAGACATGATTCATATTGTAAACACTTGCAAAAAAAGAAAATATACATCCATTCGTGTTGAAAACAAAGATGTAATCATTTAAAATTATGTAGGAATACAAAATTATGCATTTTGGGTTACCCGATTTCTCGATTTAGTCATTCGAGCATAGATTTACCAAAACTGATATTGCATATCTGTTTTAAAGCATGATAATGAATTAAAAACACTTTTAAAACCTTTTTCAAACATGTTCAAGATCTGATCCACCATGGATCAGCCCGTAGAATCGGTAATATGCATGATTTATGCGTTTGCATCCGATCTATGCTATGTGTATGATGAATTCTACCTGAAACGTGTTTTTGGAACCACCAACACCTTTGTCTCCCATCCTAGCACCATGGAGAATCTTCAATGGCTGTTGGAAAAATCGTAAGGAAGAAGAAGAAGATAATAGGAGAGAGTCCTTCTCATTTTTTATATTAGAAAGTCCATAAGGGGGAAGGGGGGAAGCATCCACTCCATAGAGTCCAAACCTTATCAAAACCAACCTAATCTCATTCATAAGAGTCCTATTCTAGAATTTCACTAACTAACCACTTAATTAAATAATTAATTAACCATTAACTTATCTTAATTACTAACTAATTAATTTAATTGGTTAAGGGGATTCACTAGGGGGCATCCCACCATCTCTAGAATCTTTTAGGGTTTAAAAGACCCTCAAAATGAGGTCTTTAGAGTCTGGAGTGGATCCTGCATGAGTCCAGATCCAAAATTATTCAGATCTAAAACTCGATCCAGATAAAAAAGTTTGATCCATATCCAATACCCATTTGGGCTCGATCTAGGAACTAAACAAAGAAATACAAATACAAAATCTTTTTAAAGATCCATAACTAACATAAGATACAAATCCATATTGTATCCAAACTGAGGTTTGGATTTGAACCTAACTCATCAAAGATCCAAAATAGTCCTGATTCACCGCTGAACCTCTATGGGCCACACTGACTGTGCTTAGCACCCCCACTGGATTGGGCGTGACCCTTCTGAGCATCTCCTGGAACCTGTTATGAGTCCAAAATACTACTTAGCCAACTTAGACTCACGAATTTCACCTGAATATAAAACTGGTTTTAACCCATATTTAAAAGTTAAAACAAAAACAAAATCAAAGGTGTTACAGTTTCTAACAATTGACTCTGCGGTCTATTGTGGAGGCTTTTCCTATCTTTATGGCTGGAAGGAGAAACCTTTCATGCTAAAAAACATTATTCACAAAGCCATATGTACCACTTACCCTCTCCTTCTAAGCATCGTTCTTTAGTGGCACACGTTTAATCTTTTTAGTTCATTAAGTCCATGAAGTTCACAATGTAAATCTAATTAAAGATCCAGTCTCCTTTCAGACTCATGAATTAAAATATTTTAAATGTAAATTAACAGGCATGCACCATTGCACATTTTTGCACTTTTGAATTTAACATTCATTCATCAATAGGCGTTGGTCATACATAAGTAGATGCATCCATGTACGTTCACATTCCATTCACTTCCATACAAATTTACAATAAAAGTCATTTTCTGCAACAAACACCTTATTCAAATTGTGGCCTTATTTGGGTACTCAAGACTTGCAAAAAATCACCATTGTAGTGTCATTCCTTTCATAACAAAATCTTATTCAAATACCGATAAGGTATCACATTCACTGTTATCTTGGTCGTTAGCATGCTCGAGACTCGTTGGACCCCCAAACACTATCTTACTGATATGACTATCACAGTATTATGTACATTATCTGGACATAGCTCAAATTTTGACAGATTATAGGAAATTATGTCAGCTTTTTGATGCCATAAACCGTTCATAAAAATTCCCCTGAACAATAGCGATGCGACCAGTTTAGTGTTTACCTATACTTTTTGTTTCGGCTATCAATGTTCTGTGAACAATCTGAGAATAGAGCCCAAAATTTCACATATTATGTAAAATTTTGTTAGCTTTCCAACGCAGTTAATTGTTTGTAAAAGATTTTTCAGATAAAGGAGATATGAATGATTTACTGGACATGGGTTAGGTCGATTATACATAACAATGGGTAATATGCATTCATGTGAGAAGAAACATGCAAAACAACTTGAGTTTTCCATTATTTTTCACTAGCAACATGTCATACACATTATAAAAATTCCAACTATTGACAATACAAGTTTTTTTATAAATAAACCATATTTTCATAACCAATAAACCAGAAAATGATCTATCATCTTGAAAATTATTTCCTCATAAAAGTTTTAAGTATTTTTCCTACTTATATGCATTTACTTTTTCACAACTATTTATTATATATTTCTATTTTTTTATTATTAGCATATATCACAAATAAGAGAAATCACAAAAAACAATAAATTATTTCATGACAAATAATTATGCAACCCTCTATTGAATCCGAACTCCACTTTTTTTTCTTCAATTAAATCAATATTCACAAGGTTTGCATAATCCTATGCATTCTCATTCTTTTTTTTCTTTTTATTTTTCTTTTTTTTTTGGGGGGGGGGGGGGGGGGGGACTGAACCAACCCACACTGTGAGATCAGATGAGTCCCCTCCTCTTTAATATCTAATATGATCTACGAAGGGTTTTCATTCAAAAACTTTTTCGTGCATCAGATTTGGGCTAATTGGTTATGTCTGATTTGCCCGTATACGGCTAAAATACATAAAAAGATATATAGTTTTTTGGCTATTACTCTAAACTAGAATCATTCTCACACATATATGTGTGGATACATATCAAATTTGACATGTATACATGCTTATGTGTATATAGCCCGAATTATGTTTAATTTTTTTAGACCAATTCGAGATTTTAAAGCAATTTTTGATCCCAAAAACCGTTTCTACACTAAATATGATAGATCCAACATTGAATCCTTATATTGGAGGTTTGATGTAGGGTTTATCTATTTAGTATTAGAATAAACTCATGCATACAAGTTCTGATATACGGGTAAAGGACAAAACCCTTATTTTTTTGTGAAAATAATGAATTCGATAACTGAAAGACAGGTTCCTCTACTTGATTCATCTTCTCCCTTTTGTATGGTGATTGCATCCCTATGCTCGGTCTAGGTTAGACATGTGGTTTGGTCCTCGTTGCCTTGTGAAAGAGATGAACTCAAGAAAGAAGAAGGAGAATAAGAATAAGAAGAAAGAAGATGGAAAGATGGAGATAGAAAAAAGGGTATCAAAAATAACAAATAAGGGGTGTGTGAGCCCCTCCCTCTCTTATATACCTATTTTCCCTCTCTTACCTTTCTCTAAGGTGCTGAGCTAAAATCTCAACCCTTAAAAAATGACTTTTTACTTTTCTTTCTAAGTTTCATTAAGCATTCATTTATGTCTATATGCATTATTCTTATTTTTTTCTACTTAGCTAACTCTAGGTTTACTTTAGATTTAGGCATTACAAAGGGGTCCACAAGGTTGGACGCCCCCCTCTGTTTAGCTACTTTCCAAATTCCAAAAGAAACAAGCTCGCTTGCTTGTCAAGCAATTGACTTGTTACTTTTTTTCTTTTCTTCTTCCAAACTTATCATATTATTGTTTTTTTCTTTGCTTGTCAGCCCAACCTAGAGAGCCTTCTAGGATGAGACCCCCCTCCCCCCTTGAAAGAGTTTTCAAATATGGAAACTTTTGTCTTAGTTTCCCTTCTTTATTTTTGGTAAGTTTTAAAATCCTATGTTTTATTTCATTTTTACTTTAAAAATAATAATTTTAACATCATGTGCCACATAGGTTAGGCCCCATAGGAGATGCCTCAACTATGGATCTCTACTAAAATATAGAGCTTGATTAATTTGCAATTTTCATTCCTTAAAAATTAATATACTAATTAACATGTTTTTTTATAATTTGGATTTCAAACTCATAAAACTGAATTCAAATTTATTGAAATTACATTACATTTGTATCAAATTATTTTAAATTTGTCTATGATCATACTAGATTGTATTTTGATAAAATTTACTAATTATTTTATTAAATTTTATAAATTCAATTCTGAATAATAATTTCACTAAAACCAACTTTAAGTTTTTGTAAGATATTTCTTATCACTCATCTTAGGCTAATTTGCATACACACATTTCTCATAAAATTCACCATTAATATTATTTTATTCATTGAAAATACCCTGAAGAATCACAAGTATTATATATAAATTCAATTTAAATTATAAGCTCAATTTCGACAAAGATTTAAATTATTATAAAATTTAACTTGAATTGACATTAAATTAAGTCTTAATTTAGATTTGAATCAAACCAAAATCCAATTATAATATTCAAGACATATTTATTAATTTTGAAATAAATTTAAATCGGATCCGAATTAAGATTAAATTTGATTAAAACTCATAACCCAATTAAGAATAAATTTCTAATTGAAATTCATTCATAATCCAATATAAAGCTTAGATTACAATTTAAATCTCATCTTAAGATTTGCCTTTATTTCTCATAAAATATCTAAAATTTATGGGTTTTACAATTATGAATATTAAGAATTTATGTGGCATATACAATAATGAGCATTATACATCATGAAGCATGATGAGTGACAAACAAATGAATGCATATGTTAAGTTTGTGAATGAAGCATAAACACAATTGAATTATATATGGAGCTTTTATGTGGGCATATGATATGGTGCATGCATGGTAATAATGAATATGTGATATGAGCATGAACATGGCTCATGAGTGATCCCAGGTTCAGTGGGACCCACTGGTGCTTGTAGAGCACCAAAAAAAGAAAATACTAGATATGCATGCAAATAATCATATAATTGCCTCAAGGGGGGCGTGCTCAAGCTCACCCAGAGATGGGGTTAAACTGTGAGCAGTTTGAATGAGTTAAAACAACTTTGTGTTATAGAGTCCCCCCCAGGTGGAGACTCGGCCAGTGTACCCATGTGTTGAGAGTTATTGAAATTAAATTATGAGTCTAATATTAAATAATACCTAATGACTCAGTCAAACTCGGAACCACCTTGGAGCGGGTGGTGGTATACTCGTTTGGTTGATCGATGTTGCTTTTGAGAGCTAAGCATCTTCGTTGGTCCCTAGTCGTCAATCGTAGGGGGGCAAACTACTGCATGACCTAAGTAGTATGTTTTAAATCTCGGCAGAGTCAAAATCGATTGTATATGGACCACTGGAAGATTCTTTAGTCATAGACCGCTACAGTGAGAACTTCAAAGAGAGTTGACAGATTATTCTAATCAATGATACTAATAAATTACATGGCATAACAAACACTTCATTTGATTGGTTGAATTAGAGTTAGGAACCCATAGTATGTATCCTTTAGAGGTAGAAAACATAAACAAAACATCAAGTATTGAATCATCGACATTTTTGCACTCTCTGTATTATTGTAGGGTAAGATGTATTGTTTGTTTACTAGAATTTATAATTATAGAATAATTGTTTTGAATTTTCACTACAAGCATGATTGATTGTGAAAATACAAAATATGCTTATCTTGATATATTGTGTCACATGAATTAGTTATTTATGTGAAAATGTGCTAATAATTATCTCTTGTATTTGTATTATGTTTGTGTTTATGTGTTTTGGTGTAACCTACTAGGATTGTGGATTAATCCCCCTACTTTAATCATTTTCAGATAATACATAGGTTGGTGTGATGTCTGGTTGTTCAGCGACGTCAGACCGATCATTATTGTTCTTATTTCTTAAAGAATCCAACTTCTTTGCAGAATATTTTTTATTAAGTTGGATTTGGATAAGACTTGTAAACTCTGAATTTAATTGAGTATTGATTTGCACTAATTTTTTTAAGCCTTTAAACCCAAGGTGTATGTAATTGTGCTATTGTAACCCACCCAAAATTGCATCAGCTTTCAATTGTGCTACTCTGTTGTGTTTAAAAAGAATATTTATTCAAAAAAATTTATAACATTTTTGGGCATTACATTGAAACTCTCATGTTTTTAAGTCATGACTTGTGTAAACTCTTTAATTATGGATGAATAAAAATATTTTTTTGCTAAATTGAACCTGTGTCTTATCTCATGATCCTTTTTGGGGACCAGTGTTTGAAAAAAGTTTTAAATTAGAAGACATTTGATGTACTATTAATTTTGTTTTTAAGTAAAATTTTTGGGGTGTCACAAAGGATCTATTTTGTGAAGGATAATATAGTCGTTTATTTTAGTCATAAAAAAATGGACATTTGTGGTTTCCATGCATTAGGGCAAACACCCCAAAAAATTTGAGTGGTGGTCAACGGTTGTTGTTGCTAAAATGTTAAAAACATACACATGGTATGTAGTTGCATGACCATTTTTGTTTGTTGTTTATGAGCATTCAAAGATGCACCCTTCTTATTGGGTAAATATTGGATACTAACGAAGGTAAAGAAGTAACAAGTAGAATTTGTTTTTTTTCATCGTTTTATAATTTAAAAGTTTGGATTTTTTCATCAGAAAAACATAATCCAAGGCTTCATTCTTAGCAAACAAACCATGTTAAACACATTCATGTGATTAGCTAGCTCATTAGTTTTTTTTTAAAGGTAAACTAGGGTTAGGGAAACCCCTACTAGATATCTCTTGTGGCAGATGTAAAACCTGGGATTTTTTTTTTATAATTAAAATAATATATGATGAATTATTGGTATATTCATGACTATAATCATGAATTCTTGATATTCTTGTTTTTCGTGACATTTGTAACTTTCTTGATTTCAATTAATTATAAATTTTTGTCTTAAGTTATAAAGAATATTTCAAGAATAATTAAAAAAACTAAAATATTTGGACTAAATAAGAAAGTAAATGGTTTCAGACTATGGATTTTAGATTTTGATCTAATCTTATTGAATTGGACCCATAGCGTCAGATGCTCTGAACAACGTCATTATTGTTTCAAAAAAAAATTAGCCAATTAGTGGCTCACCTATTAAATCGAAGTTGACATTGACATTCCATATTTTGAGGACATCGAAATCAATTATGCCTAAATTGGTATTGTTTTGAGCATTTTATTATCGATCGAACTTCATGCCTAGGTCAAAAATTAACATTTTTCGATATTGACTAATTTATTTTGTCAATTCACATGTGTACAGTTAAATCTAAGACCACCACGGTGATCTATATTTTAAGGGTTTTCAAAACAACTATTTAAAATCCAATTCTGATGTGTATTTGGGTTTGTAGGCTTCTTAAAAGCTTACCATGTCACTAGAGCTCAAGCCAAGGTAAAAAGTTTCTACTTTTCGTTTGTAGCTTAAGTAATTTCAAAATTTAATAATTATGTTTTAGAATATATTTTTTAATTTTATTAATAACAAATTTTAAGAAATATATATTTTTATATTAGATATGAGACTCTTGTCGAAGTCCATCTATAAATAGAGGCCCTAATGAGGAGGATTAATAAGGTTAATTCTCTTTTGCTCTCCTCTCTTCACGCCCCTTAGGGCTTTTCTTCTTATTTCTTGAGTTCATGAATGACCTTCACGTAATTCTAGAGGGTGTGTAAGGCCCTTCTCTAGCTGGTAGAAAATATGGATTGGTCAGATCATGCAAGAAGAATTGTCGAATCCTACGAAAAATGTTTTTGTAAAAAGAGGTAGGTGATTTATGTTTTTCTTGCAAGAACAAAGTTTTTGATATGGATTTTAATGACTTTTCATGAGTTTAGACCATGATCAGACCCTCGTAACTATGGGTTTGACTCAGATCTAAAGATCCATAGAAAAAATGTATTTTCCAAACGATAAGCTTCTTTGAAATCAATTTTTTCATAAAAAATAGTTTCTAAGAAAAAAATCTGTAAAATTTGCAAATACTTGAATTATGCTATGATTTTCTTGCAAATATCAATTTGTATTGGTAGGACATGCTGATGTAAACATTTTGAAAGATTTTTGTGAATTTCTATGGTTGAAATATTGAGATATTGCAGTTTTGGCAATATGAGATTTTTCAGAAAAAATAGTAAATTTAGAAAGAATATAGATTTCATTATTTGATTCATGCAATATTTGATGGTTTTTGATAGATTATGATTATGTATATATTTTTATGATTTTTTTAATTGATTTTTCTGAATTTTTATTTCATGTATATTATATATTTTAGGTAATTTATTATGTATTTTACTGAAATTATTCGTGAAAAAACAAAGCATAGACGAGCTGGGCATTTTTTTCAGCCAAAAAGCTGAGAAAAAGTATAATTTATCTCATATTGAATATGTCAGATCTACTTGTATATTTTATTGCAATTTTCATTTTAAAATTATGCAAGAAAAATCACAGGTGTAAGGATTTGGGTGGCCCGGTTTTACCCAACCAAAATGCATAGACCCAGAATTACAGTTTTCCAGCCAGAACCCTGACTAGTAAAACATTTGTATCTCACTCGTTTGGAAAGGTTTTGACGAATGGTTTTTTACGTTGGAAAGCTAACAAAATTTTACATATACTATAAAATTATGGGCTCTGTTCATAGATTGAGCATAGCTTTGTGACAGTCGGAACATAATATTTTTTGTCTATAGTAAAACATTCACAACTCCCTCATACAAAGGATTTTTCATGAACGGTTTGCATCTACAGAAAGCTGAAGAAATTTTCTCTATATTATGAAAATAGCAACTCTATTTACCGAACATAAATTTTTTTATAAACTTTGTAACAGTCAGATAAAGTTAAAGATTTTACTAATCAAGATCGGTCTTTGGACAAAGAGTCGATATATGCATTGTTCACATATTTTTTAGGTAAATTTCTTTATTTCGAACATAATATATTATGTGGATATGTATGTAGGTCTGATATTATGCAGAAATATGCCTAAAACATGAATTACTAATAAATGGTTAGACATGATGCCTAATAAAGCCTACACATTAAGATGAAGGATGAATGCAAGTTAGTTTTACATTTCGAATATGGGTTGGTTGCATGTATGCTCATGTTATGATGATGATATGGATGTTTCAATGATGTGGGTGTTCAAACTCATGTTCTTTATTGCATTGGCCATGTACATGCATATGTGCTAACTGAAGCATAAAAATGATTAAAAATTTTATCTACTCATATGCTCAGGTTTATGTTATAAGTGTGATTAAGTGAATATTTCAATGCTTTATAAGAATGCATCAATTGACCATAAAGTGACTCAAGTTTTGATATTGCATGAAAAATATATATGTAATCAGGTAATCATGTGACATTAAAACTCAAGATACTTGTTGGCAGAGTGACAAGTAGCATAAAACTTTATGGATAATTATATTTCGAGCATGGGAGGTTTTTTCTCTCCTCGAATGATTTTATGGGAAAAACTCTACATTAGACTACAACATAGAGGGTAAGGTACTAATGAAGAAAACTGGTGTATCGGGTTGAAATGTGTTGAGAATCTCTCTCGTATTAACGTTCCTCACTTTGTCTTGATGAATGGGCCTGGTCAGGTTAAAACCACCATTGCATGTAAAATACTGCCTGAGTTATGGTCTTGATATGAGAATCTAAGCCTGTGTCATATTAACAAGGCTAAAAAGTGATAATTTAAGATATATGTCCATTATTCAGGCATCACATATATCATTTAAGAAAGAAATTAAAAAAAAAAAAGAATTTATGCATGCATTAAAGGGCTTCGGCATATGGTAAGTCATGCATATTAACTGCTCAAGCATTTTAACTTTTTGAAATGTATGAATTGATGCTCTCTTGTTTAATTTGGTTGATTGAATAAGCATGACTAGTTGTGTAATTATTTCAGTTAATTCCAAATGCTAAACTATGAAATTTCTACTGAAATTCATGTTTTGTATTTATGTCTTACAAGTTTAATATATCTCACTCTACTGAGGCATGTGTTGTCTGACCCTATATGATTTAATATTTTTTCAGGCAATAAAAAGTAACTTACATGCTAATGCGGAAGGTTACGACGGGGATTGAGCCTACCTTTTCTTTGCATTTACAAAATTTTTTAGAGTGTGATATATTATGTTAATGGACAAAAGTAATTAAATTTTTTTCAATGAGTATGGACATTGATATATTTTATGCAAGCTAAAATCTATTTTTTTTTTAATCCCTACAATTGTATGGTTATGCATGAATAAGAGAAATAGCACACCAACTTTTAGACGCGATGATTTTTTTTTCACTGTTATTTGCTAAAATATTTAAAGGTTTAAAAAAAAATTGTCTGCCATTTTTCGGGTTATAAAAATTGGGGTGTTACAGCAAAGGCCATTGAACCTGGGCCTTGAGCTTGGCACAGGACCCCACCTACCACATGTGATACCAACTCAGTGGTTTCTAGCTCATTAGTTCCTTACTTTCATTAGTAGAAAATATTTTTTCCTTCTTATATGCACCATTTACTGATAGTTAATACATGCTCTTAGATATGAATTTGTAACATAAAAAAAAAAAAAACATTTAAAAAAGTTTCTCAAACCCCAAATTTTGAGAAAAAATTTAAACTTTTTATTTATATAAACAATTCACATTGTTCACAAAAGTAATATGCCAACAAGTTCATCTATGGCCATATTCCAACTGTTTCAAATACTAGACGACCGACCTCAGCGCAAGTGTGAGTGTATATTAGACTTTCAATATCACATCCATTACAGAATCATCCATAGACACAACTTGATTGAAACCATTACTCTAAGGGCTTCTCGCATGTGAAAAAGGAAATGCGAAAGATAAAACATATCAAGATTTAAAATAATTAAGGAGTTACATAAATATTTAAAGTTCTAAACCATATGCAAGAACGTAACAATAATTAAATGACAGAATTTAAAGAAGTTCTCATTCCAAAATATTACACATATTTAAATATAAGGATTCAGACAAAAAATAAAACATACACAAGTTTTTAACTATCTCAAACATTTGCCTGATCCCTCCAGGAATCATAATAGTTAAGAGTGGAGCCTTCAGCCACGCAACAACCTGCTATTCACTTCAATCTTCTATAAGGTTATTTGTAAATATTGTAGGACATCAACTGCATGCCCGTAAAGAACCAAAACTAAACTTGAAGAATGCAATTCAAGTTGAAATAATGCAATTAGGTGTAATTCCCGTTATTTTAGAAATGAGAGTCAAGGGAATCTACAACATAATAAGAACATGATATTCAATCACATAAATCATCATTCATTTCATGACATTCATAATTACATCACTTGTATGCATGAAAACTCAAAATCATTCTCATTTTTACTTGTGGCATTCAATTTCATAATCATTTGCGTAAATGAATTAAACTAACAGTTTATAGCATACTCCAATGTGAAGTAAAAGTGCAATATATCATGTAATGCCATCATTCACTTTCTTTATACTCAAAAGGAACATGCTCATGTCTAACTTATGACTAAGACATGTATTATTTAAATTATAAAATTAACATGTCCTCATCTTAGAACATTTATGTACTTTACATTCAAATGTAATAATGGAACATGTCATATCTTGACCCTTCCTATGTGCCTCGCATACACAAACACCTCACGTGCATCAACCAAACCCTTGGCTTGTAACAACAGGTCATATCACATGACCAATTTTAAACATGTATTTTTCATTTACATGTAATAAAATTTATATGCAATAATCATGCAAACATAAAAGTTACTACATTTTCACAATATATGATTATGCATCTAGAAACTGTTATCTTAAAAATCTAATTAATTGTTTCTCTTATTATTCAAACCCATATGGTATAAAAGATGGTATAAACATACAAAAACAATCATAGTATTATTCATTATTTTATATATTTTTTATCACTTGTGTATATTTTATGTCATGATTCAATTATCATATTATTCTATTCATGTATATAACAGAGTCGTATTCACTTTCATGGATGACCCTATCATGTCATGATTCAACTATATATGCTCACATGCATGATTCAATTCTAACATGATTTCATGCATGATTCAATTCTAACATGATTTCATGCATGATTTAATATGAACATGCTTAACACCAAATGCACTTGCATGAGCTTTTAT
Source organism: Nuphar pumila (assembly GCF_984573655.1). Classification (NCBI taxonomy): domain Eukaryota; kingdom Viridiplantae; phylum Streptophyta; class Magnoliopsida; order Nymphaeales; family Nymphaeaceae; genus Nuphar; species Nuphar pumila. Next base: position 23,510,218 of record NC_143259.1, on the reverse strand, counting down.
ACATGCAAATATAATTTCACTATTTTATATGCAACACACATCACATCATACTTGCACACATTAACACGATATACAAAAGAATGTAATCTTATTCACAAGCATGATACATTCATTTCCGACATGTTTTCGTGATACAATTTTTACATGCATGACAAGCTCAATAAAAATAATGTTATGCAAACATTTGATGATGTAAATTCAAGTACAACAATATAGTCAACCATTCATTTCACAACAATGTCAAACATCTACCTCTAGCAAACACACTCTAATATTAAGCTAATAACAACCATGTCCAGCATAGTCTCCAGACTACAATTATCAACAGTCCTAGCCATCCACAAGTAAGTGAGTGTGTGAGGAGGAGAGTGATGCATTCTAGGAAGAAATCAACATATGATGCGCTTGCACCACTTACTTACCACATGTATTTACCCATTTTGCATGCTTTTGCATTTGCCTTTTCCTTTTTTCTTTTTTCATGACATTTTTATCCACAACCGTTAGCATTATGCATTGCACAATTTACTCAGCTATGCACCTGCAACACACAATTATATAGACAATGCAATACAATTCTAAATTGTTTATAGCAATGTCACTATGCTGCAAATTCAGTGTACGTGCAAACTAACTTTTAGATTTATATCATACAACGTGAATAACATTTACAAATTTAGTTTAGGAATCCTACATTTTCGATGCGACGAAAGGTAAAACAAAACTTGGGATCCTGAAGGTCCAGTGAAATTGCCACACGACGCGATCTACTCGTCCCTCTCACAAAAAGAAAGCGCTACTGTTGCACAAACAACATTAACTTTGATCTAAATACGCTTTTGCACACGAGCGTTAAAAATCAACACGAAATTTGGTAACCCAATTGCAAACCTCAAAAAATATTACCCTAACAAGTCCAAATAAGTTTGAACAACCGTGTGGCGTGACCCCACAATTGCACGCAATCTGGAGCATCGCTTCTTATGATGGCACAAAAACCGATGCACTCGATTTTAAAAGGAATTCCATATTCCTTTGGGAATACAAACTGAAACAAAAAACCCATGCCAAACTGGCAAACACATATGATACTATATTAATACATACTTAAACTGAAAAGAGGGTCATTATCTAGTGTTCTGGCATGAACACATAGAGAGATGGTTCAAGTCTTGAGTGCAACTGCTTCATGCAAAAAGCAAAAGGTTAGGACCTTCTCCACTCCACACCACTGCAACACTCCTGTGCAAGGAACTTCACTACGTGTGGCCCTTAACGTAAGGAGTATTGATGAAGCAAAAGAACATTTCAGATACGTGAAAAGCTAAATGACCAAAACAACCTAAACATGGATTTGGATGTATATGTTATCGATAACTAGAAAAACCGACAAGTTCAAAAATACAAATCAATCAGATCTATATACATAGAGAATAAAATGATCAGAAAATGGGGTAATGAACACATTTCATGGAGGAAAACGTCGTAGCATAAAAAAAATGTTTGGGGGGATGAAGATTTTTTGTTTTTGTTTTTGATCAATTCATATGTTGAAGATGATCGTAGCGAGAAGGCCAAATACTAGAGCAGTGATCTGAGAAATCAAACTAATAGAAGAAAAAGAAAACATAAATTCGTATAGTGCAACAACTCACCCATTTTTTTGGGCATTGGCGGTGGAGGCATAGGGAGTAGCTCGTTAACTGGCAAAATCCAGGGCTCAGTTAGATCCACGGGTGATAATAGCTCGTAAATGTCTTCCGATGATGTACTTTCCTTCGTCGATGATGGACCAACGTGGTGAGGGAGATTAGTTGCGAGAAGAATCATTGACGAGAAGAGGACCAACAAGGAGAGAAGGAGGAGAAAAAGAGAAAAGGAGGAGAAGAAGAGAGGGCCTTGGTCGGCAGGGGTCAACGACGACGCTGCTCCAACGGTCTGCAAATGGGGAAGGAAGAGAGGAGGGGAGAAAGAGGTTGTCGGTTGGCAGAGGCATCTATGACAACACAACTTCAACGGGTCTGCGAACGGGGAAAGGGAAGAGGGCAAACTTGGCTGCATGAGAGGAAGAAAAAAAATGGGGAAGGAGACTCATTTAGGGTTTTTTACGGGTTTATGTCATGTCTGGATCAGACTCGGTTTGGGTCTGGTTCGGTCCAAAACCAAAAGTTTAAACAAAACAACAATAAGATAAATACAAAGAATGATAATGACAGAAATAAAATCATTTAAACTTAACCTTATTAGTTAATATAATTTATTTTTAACTCTATACCAAAATTTATAAGTTTGATTAGTGTAAACTACTCATTTCATCGCATAAACCCATTTTAGACAAAAATTTGTTTTTAAGGTTAATATTCAATTAAATTAAAATATTTTTTGAAACTACATTTTTTATCTTGTTACAAAATTATTCTAGAACCATAAAAGGTATCTTGTTAAGTTCAAAACACCTAAAAAATGTTTAAATGGTTTTGTGACCCATTAAAATGATTAAATTGACTATTTCATTTTCTGCAATAATTTAAAATAACCATTATACCCTTATCGGTCAAAAAGATAAAATTGAGTGTGTAAATACACAAAATTGACAATAAAAGATAAAAACATCGATTTTAACTCGAAAAGAGTCAATTCCTTTATTTATTTATTTATTTTTAAAAATTTACAGGTTTTACAAAAATTGGAAATTTCCATAAACGAGCAATCCTTTGGTCCAAAACATTTAGAAAACAATTTCATTAGCTCAGAGCTATAACACACCTTACAGGCCGCCTATCAGTTAACCTGTCAGACTTTCCATGATAAAGCTATCGACAGTTGTCTAGGAGAAAAATGAGGGAAAAATACCACCAAGGTGGTATCCCATGTGGTAAGCGGGGTCTTGTGTCAAGCTGAAGGCCCAGGGTCGGCCTAACCCCCTATAAAAGAAAATGATGGGGAAAAGGTTCACCGTGGTATCATACCATGCCTCACTCAACTAGAGAGGGAAATCCTGACTAGTACGAGGGCCCAACTTGTTTCACCTGTAATATTCGAGTACGATCCACATGCATTTCAAGAAATAAACGATATTAAAAACCTCGTCAAGCGCACGTATCTGACTGGATAAGGACTTGGATTTAGGTCGAATTAGGCTTCTCCAACTTGTACGAATCTTCTCTACACGTTTGCATCATCTTAGATAGATATTGGGCGTGGGTGCCCCCATAACTAAATTGAACCTTTTTCACAGGGCTCAAAGAAGTTTTTTTTTTTTGAAATCGTGCAATGTAAGAAACGTAACAACACTAGCGGTATGTCTTGAAAAATAAGCCACGTAAGGGAATGCTACCACTTTCATCATGTCCATGAAATTCCCCCCAAAATCTTATTCGCGGTTTTCTATTGTATCCAATGGTGTCTTGTATGTACAACTGGCAACAAGGCATACGTGGGGAGGGAGATCTTTTTTGTTTTGCTGTTCACTTCCCTTTTGCGTTGGGGCATAAGGGGGAACCCGAACCACACCCCGTTCGTGGGAATTGGCCTCCGCCTGCCAGGCGACGACAGGCCCAATCAAGCGCTCCAGGCCGCGCATCATTTTTTTCTTCTTCTCACGACCCACTCTCCTCCCTCTCTCATTGATGCCCTTCACACCCCGTTCGCGGGTTCCTTCGTAGGGAAGAGGAAGAGGAAGAGGAAGAGGAAGAGGAAGGAGAGAGGGGGAGAAAGAGAGAGGCTTAGCTCCCCCCCTCTCTCTCTCTTTCTTTCTCTTTATCTTTCTCTTATGGACCCATTTCCCTTGTGTCCCTCCCCTTCCCCTTCTCATTCTTCTTCATCTTCTTCTTGCTGCTGCTGCTGCTGCTGCTGTTCATGGCCTTGCAAATGACGTGGATGAACATCCAGAGAAGGAAGAACCCTCCCATCGGCCTGCGCAACCTCGGCAACTCTTGCTACCTCAACAGCGTCCTCCAGTGCCTCACCTATACCCCTCCTCTCGCTAACTTCTGCCTCAACAACCGACACTCTTCCATCTGTAAGCTCCTCTTCCTTTTTCCTCTCCTCTTCTCTTTTATTTTTCCTCTTGACAGTACCAACCCAAGTTCTTGTTGCGATTCGATTCCTTTATTTTTTTCGATTGTCCGCTTTGCCATTAGGTTTCTTTTTGTGATGGGCTATCATTCTATACTTTAACACCAAGAAATTGTATGTGAAAGAATCAACGTCCCTGATTTCGAGTATTTTCCCTTTTGCTCTATGGTAGCATCTACCGTTCGAATTTTCCCCCTTGTTTTCTCTACGACTTAATTCTCATTATTTTTCTGTACTTTGTTCACTATTGTACTTGCTTTACTCTCTGCAGTCAGCTAGTTGAATCTGTTTTTTTCTTTTCTTCAAGTTTCCTATTGGTGCTCGAGCATGATGTTTTCTTCCTCATGAGGAGTTTCTTGTTGTCGCATATCTTTTGTAATCGTAGTCTCCCTTTGACGTTGAAAAGAAAATTAAAAATTTCTTCCTGCCAATTTCTGCTTCTTGCCATGTGTGATTGGTGTCATCTCAGTTATTCTTGGTTTCGACTTTTCGTAATGGTACCAAAATTATGAAGAATGGGGGAGATTATTTCTGTTTCTCTTTCAATTTGGTATTGGAGTGTGGATAAGGAACTTTGTCACTGTTTGTGTTGGAAGTCATACTTTTGTTTCTTCTTTAGGTTAAACATTGAGTTGTATGTTGAACCGCGTTTCTGATGCAGGCGAATCATCTAATGTGAACAAGAAACATGAGTGCCCATTTTGTTTGCTGGAAAAGAGAATAGTCCGATCTCTCAGCATTGAGATCCTTTTGGATGCGCCGGCCAAGATCCAGAACTCGATACAGATTTTTGCGAAACATTTCCGGATAGGTAGACAGGAAGATGCTCATGAGTTCCTCCGGTACGTGATTGATGCTTGTCATAACACATGCCTGAAGCTGTTGAAAGTGCGGAATGTGGTGGCATATCAGAACGGTCAGGCGAATGGAAAGACTGAAAAAGTTGAACCTAATACCATAGTTAAGGAGATATTTGGGGGAGTGTTGCAGAGCCAGGTGAAGTGCCTTTCTTGCGGTTCTGAGACAAATAAGATAGATGACATAATGGACATCAGTCTGGATTTGTTCCAGAGCAGTTCTTTGAAAGAAGCCTTACAGCGATTTTTCCAACCAGAGGTTTTGGATGGGAGTAATAAGTACAACTGTGAGAAGTGAGTAAACCTTTCAAACCTCCACTCTGTTCTTTGTTTCTGCTTCTCTTTGAATGTGACTGCTTTGTTCCTTGTTCTACCAGTTTGAGTAGTTATTTCTTCGGTAAATTGAAACATTGCCACACAAACATATTTGTTGGTTTTTGTTACACAAAGAGTGAAATTTGTTCTGAACCATTAGAGGTTTTCAACTTTCTACTAATTTGTATAGGCTCTGTGCATAATCTACTAAATCTGGAGCCTATTGAACTATGAGATGATGGAACTGTCATTGTGTGTAAGCCTAATGATCTTCTTTGTCATATAGTTTGAAATGGAGAACAACAACTAATATATGATCGGTCATAGATACTTACAACCACAATAACCGGTATCGTGAGATTTATTTGAATCCCACAAAAAAAAGATATTTTGACAAGTTAACGCCTGTAAAGTCAGATAATTTGAAAATATCATGATTTATATCATGCATTTTTTGGGGGGGGGGAAACCTTGGGAAAATATTTATTTTAATTTTGGCATTTTTGAATTTTATTATTTTATTATTTTATTATTTTCCTTTTTTGATTTTTAAATTGTTTATTTTTGTCTAGATTTTTCCAAAAAAACTAGAGAAAAGAGGAACTTTGGAAAGTATACTGAGAATTTCTCAGTGAATGAATTGCCCTTTTGAACTTTTGTTGCTGTTGTTACAGAGTGGGTTTTTCATAATATGATTAAGACGAGGATAATTTCACATTGTCAAAGATATTCCTTTCCTATATTTTTATTTAGTTCTGTTAATATGCACCAGTTACTGTGCTTATGCTGTACACAATGAGATGACAGGTGTAAAAAATTGTCAGCTGCTAGGAAGCAAATGTCTATTTTTCGAGCACCAAATGTCCTTGTAATTCAACTAAAAGTAAGTATGCAAAATAAGTTTTCTTCTATTCTTTCTTTCGATCCATTGGAGATGATACTTTATTTACTCCATGTGTCTTTTCCATAGAGATTTGAAGGTATACATGGCATGAAGATTGATCGAGCCATTGCCTTCGACGAAGATTTGGTTCTTTCTGCTCATATGTGTAAAACAAGCCAAGTATGCTGCCTTTTAACTTTCATATGTTTCTTTTTGTCTATTAACTTTAATCGATAGCAAATAGAAGTTACTTGATGTACAATTTTGTTATCATGCCTTACCTTCTACTCTAATTAAAAAAAGTGTTTGTTTTAGGGCTTTATGCTGGTAAACGTTGCTTCTAGTATTGTAATTAGTTTTACTCCAATTTGAGCACTCACTTGAGAATTAGGATGGATTACCTATATATTGATTTTCATCAAATAATGAAGCTGGGATAGTTTGTATTGCAATGAAAACCATTGTGCTGTTTGATTACAAACTTACAATGTTTCCTATTGTATATATAACATTTTCTTCACTACCCTTTGTTAAAATGTAGTCTTTCTTTTATATATATATATATATATATATATATATATATATATATATATATATATATATATATATATATATAGCCATGTCATCTACCACCATGGAGATTGTTTGGATTCACAGCTTGTTGGAAGATATGAATATTAAAGTTCTAGGGCCCACAAAATTATGTTGTGATAATAAAAGTGCAATCTACATTGCCAAAAATGACACATTCCATGAGCGCACGAAGCATATCGAGATGGACTGCCACTATATTCGTGGAGAATATTTAAGAAGAACCATTGACCTTCCTTATGTTACATCGAAATATCAATTGACAGACTTCTTCACCAAGGCACTCTGCTCTCGAAGATTTAACTTCTTTCTTGGCAAACATTCGGTTTTCACACCCTAAGTTTGAGGGGGGTGTTAAAATGTAGTCTTATATATATATATATATCAAACCTGATAAGGGTATTTATGTAAATTCACATATTTTACGCATATTCTTACTTAAGAATATGATTGTACATTTTTTTTATAATTTCTTTTGTTGTTTTTTTATTTTTCTTTTTTCTTTTTAATTGATGTGACATGTGGGGGCTCCCAATGCACATGTTGGAGCCCCCTCCAACGGTTAAAATTCTAACCGTTGGAGGGGCTCCAACATGTGCATTGGAGCCCTGCCAAGTCTCCATGCTCTTATAAATAGGGGTGCCCCCCTTTAGTGAAAAAGGTGAAAAGGATCCGAGACCCGGGACCCGACCCGAGTCGACCCGATCCATGTAATGTAAAGATCGTGTACAGAGTATACGTTTACTCTTAATCGGGTCTGGATACATGGATTTCTAACATGGTATCAGAGCAGTGTTGAAGCCTGGCCTGAGATCGCCTTCTCGTCTGCGTGCGTTTTCTTCTCCCTTTCCTTCGTGTTCTTCAGTTCCGGTAAGATCGACAACGTCTCCTTCTCTTCCGTCAACATCTCCTCTTTTCTTCCTTGTTCTTTAAGATCTGATTCTCTCTGAAATCAAAGTGGACTTTCAGTTGGATTTGCCGACGTGAAAAGACACAGACTAGTTTTCTCTTCCTCGATCTGAATATTTTATTTGCTGAAGTTAATATTTGTGCTATTTTTTGTCTGCATAAAATTTTTCTCTCGTTCTTCCCTCCTCTTCTGAATTTTTTTCGTGTATCCTGTTCACGTGAATCCTGTTCACGAGAACCCAGACCGTGAAAAACGCGGGGTTGTATTTCATGTGAATCGCTGAAATCGATTCACGTGAAACATCAAACCAATCATGTGCCCTATTTTGTTTTATGTTTGACATTGCTTGCTTGTCTCCCTTTACTGTTGTCGTCCGCTCGATCTCCCTTTGTCTAATCCCTTTCACGCATTCATTCCTACATATTCAAATATATATTTGCCGTGTAGTTTTTTTTTACTCGCTTGAAAATATATCTAACGTGGAAAAGTTCTTTTAATATCAGTTTTCTGGAGATCATAAAAAAAAGGTTCAGTCTCTCTATTCTTATTCTTTGAATCTGACAGCCGCAAAAAAAAAAGGGACTGAGCATTTCGTGAACACTTTTGTTGAAATCTACTTTCTATGGATCCCTATTCCCTTCTATCAAATATTTCTTCAAGTTTTCTCAACCAACTCATTTCTGAAAAGTTGAATACTCTAACTTCTTGATTTGGAAGAGACAAATCATTCCCTTTATAAGGAGCCAAGGTCTCTTAGTTCACTTGGATGAAACCATCCCTGTTCCACCAGAATTTGTTCAGAGAGAAGAGAAAGATGATCAAGGTGCGAGTTCGATCGTATATGTCAAAAATATAGAATTTCTCAATTGGGAAAGGAAAGATCAATCTGTTGTTGCATACATCACCTCAACCCTATCCCAAGAGGTCCTTGTTGCCATTCCCGACAATTGTACAACATTGCAACTCTGGGAGCGACTGGTCTAGACGTATTCACAGGTTTCACAAGCCAGGATGTTTTTTCTAAAAAGGGAATTTCAGTTACTAAGAAAACATTCCATGACCATCATAGAATATTTGAACAAGATGAAGACCATCACAGATCAACTTGCAGTTATAGGATGTGCTGTTAGTGACAATGACATGGTGCAACAAACTCTGAGCGGATTGGGATTTGACTACAATATGATAGTCACTTCACTATTGTGCCTTCCTGTTCTTCCTACCTTTGATGAGCTACGGGCCAAATTGATCCAGTACGAAATGACTCTGAAGAAACTCACATTCACCCAAATTCTCAAGAAGTTTTTGCCACAGGAGTGTCTTATGGTAGAGCATGGGGACGAGGAGGACAAGGGCAAAGTGGACACGGAGGGCGTGGTCTGCTTCCCACTCCAAACATGTTAGCTCATGCGCAGGGATCAAGATCCATTCCTACTTGCTTCCTTTGTAACAAAAGGGGGCATATCAAGGCAAATTGCTGGCATAATCCAGAGAATAAAGGAAAGGGTCCACAAACGGAAACCAAAAGAATGTTCACAAATACCAGAGACATTGAAGAGATTAAAGATCTGCTGATATCTGCCTTATCAGAGTTGAAATTAAGGCAGAGTGATGAAGACACTTGGTTTGTTGACTCAGGGGCAGCAACTCATGTGACAGGCGATGCAGGTAAAATTTCTAACCCTATTCCTTATTTTGGAAAAAGTAAGATTGTCACTGGAGATGGATCCCATCATCCTGTTTCTTATGTTGAAAAAACTGTCATCCCCATGCCATATTCCACTCTTACTCTTTTTGACGTTCTTTATGCTCCTGACATCAAAAAAAATATTGTCTCTGTTTCCAAACTTATTGATGATAATAATGCTTCAGTTGAATTCACTCCCTTGTCTGTGCAGGTCAAGGACCTACGCACGAGGGAAACATTCGCTGAAGGAAAGAGACGAGGCAATATGTATGTCTTTGAAGAAGCTCCATGTCATGCTGTTCGCCCTGTTCATCTGAATTCGAAGCCTTCATTAGAGTCATGTTCATCCTCTTATGCTAATGTTTTTAGTATTTCTGAATGTAATAAGCCATTTTTGTGGCATAGTCGATTAGGACATTGTGTGAGTCATTTTATTGAAAATTTTGTCTCTAATAATCTCATTCCAAAAGAAAGTCTCAATGGGAATGAGAGCAATCATAAGTGTTCCAGTTGTCTTTCATGCAAGAGTCATGTATTGCCTTTCCATTTCATTAATAAGAGAGCTTCAAAACCTTTTGAGATAATTTGTTCTGATGTATGGGGACCCGCCCCGATTGCCTCTGGATCCCGGAGTAGATACTATCTAATCTTTGTCGATAACTATTCCCGATACACTTGCATATATTTCATAAAAAATAAGTCAGAAGTCTTCTCTTTGTTTCAAAGTTTTCTTTCCTTGGTCAAAAATCAATTTTCTAAGTCCATTCAATTTTTCCAATGTGATGGAGGTGGGGAATTCTCATCCCGTGATTTTATTTCCTTTATCCCAAATAACGGAATAGGAAGAAGGGTGTCCTGCCCTCACACCTCTCAACAAAATGGGATTGCTGAACGAAAACATATGCATATTGTTGAAAGTGCCATGAGCATGCTTCATGACAGTAATCTTCCCATCAACCTATGGACAAAAGCTTTCCATTCTGCCGTACATGTGATAAATAGACTACCTATGATTGTTCTGGAAAATAAGTCTCTTTATCACTGCCTTTTTGGAGCTCATCCTAGTTATCACGATCTGCGTGTTTTTTGATGTGTTTGTTATGTGCATATTGATCAGTCCTTGAGAAACAAGTTTCAAGACAAGGCCAAGAAGTGTAGGTTTGTGGGATATGCAGATGACTATAAAGGATATAGGTGTTATGATCCCATCAACAAACGCATCAGAACCTCAAGAAATGTTGTCTTTGATGAACAAAATTTTGATCGCGAAGCTGACGCAACGAACGTGTCAACTGAAGTTTACTATCCTTGGCTAAGTTCAGAACTTTTTGCTAGCCCCAATGAAGCGTGTTCCTCAGATTGCGTGCAACAAGAAGAAGAGATGTTTGAGAACACTGGGACGTTGGGATCACAGAATGCAGAGGAAGTACCAGGTAGATATAAATGCATTGTCTATTCCAGACATAGACCGATAGCATCAAGTCATTCAGATTATGTCTCAGTCACCAGTCCAATTCCTCGTACTCTTGAGATCAGAAAATCAAACCGCATATGACATCCTATTGACATGTGGGTCTGCTATAACAACTTTTCCTTGGATCTTCAACTCTTTTTAACTGCCCTCAATAAGGAAGATGAGCCCATTATGTACTATCAGGCAGTCACTTCTACCAAATGGGTAGAAGCCATGAATGATGAAATGCAAGCCTTGCATGAATGTGGAACCTGAGAAGTTGTTCCCAGACCACCTGACAAAAATATTGTCGGATGTAAATGGGTCTATAAAATAAAGTACAAGCCAGATGAAACTGTTGAATGATATAAGGCAAGGCTTGTGGCAAAAGGATTCACTCAAGAAGCAGGGCAAGACTATGATGAGACCTTTAGTCCGGTTGTAAGAATGAGAACAATTTGAATTATTATTTCTCTAGCTGTTGAACATGGATGGAAGTTGAGTCAGCTTGATGTGAAAAATGTATTCTTGCATGGAGATTTCAAGGAGAAAGTATACATGGAGCAACCTCTTGGATATCAAGAACAAAACTGTAAAACCCTTGTGTGCAGGTTAAACAGAGCTATCTATGGTCTGAAGCAAGCATCTCGCTCTTGGTTTGATAGCTTCTCTCTAGAGATTCAGAAACATGGATTTTCACGTTCCATGCTGGACCACTCATTATTTATTTTTAAAAATCAGACTGTGACCACTCTATTATTAATTTATGTCGTAGACGTTCTCAGCAAGGCATACATGAAAGACTGCAAACCTCTAGGAACTCCGAGTGTGCTTCATCAGAAATTAGCGCTGATGATGGAGATTTGTGTGATGACCCCACCAGGTATCGAAGCATAATAGGAATGTTACCGTATCTCACATTCACTAGACCTGACATCGTTTATTCAGTCAATCAAGTATCTCAATTTATGCATGTACCACGTACTGGACATATGGAAGCCGTCAAGAGAATCTTTAGATATCTGAAAGGGACTATTGGGGATGGATTGATATATTCACCACAATCATATGGCAAAGATGAGCACAAGCTTACTGTATATTGTGATGCTGACTGGGCAGGAGATCCTAACGAACGAAGATCTACATCAGGATATTGTGCCTTCATTGGAAGAAATTTAGTCTCTTGGAGCAGTAGAAAACAAAAGGCTATCGCTAGATCAAGCACTGAGGTTGAATATAGATCCATGGCTGCTGCTACTGCCGAAGTCACATAGATCAGGCATCTACTAATTGAAGTAGGAGGAAAGATCTCCCACACTACCTTGCTATGTGACAACCAAAGTGCTATCAACATGTCATTCAATCCCGTACATCACAGTCGTGCTAAGCACATTGAGATTGACCAACACTTTGTGAGACAGAAGGTTGAAGAAAAAGAGATTGAGCCTGAATTTATCAGTACTGAAAGGCAAGTTGCAGACATATTTACCAAAGGGTTAATCAAGGATCGTTTTTGGATGCTTAAAGGCAAGTTGTTCATGGTCCAAAACCATGATCAACTTGAGGGAGGGTGAAAAATGTGAAAAGGATCCGAGACCCGGGACCCAACCCGAGTCAACCCGATCCATGTAATGTAAAGATCGTGTACAGAGTATACGTTTACTCTTAATCGGGTCTGGATAAACCAGACCCAGATCCATTACTATGTAAAATAAAGTTATAAATGTATTCCTTTAGGTCACGATTTCATACAAAAATCGTGACTGACGCAGTTCTTGCATTTTGTCTCTCCCTCTCTCTCTCTCTTTCTCAATGCAGGTACAGGTGGTGGATTTCTAACATTTTGGTTTTTTAACACTTTTGTAAAGCCCCCCTTTTGGGAACCAAGATATTGAAGTCAATATTTTTTTTACGTTTGTGCATTTGTATCCGTGCCTTTGTGCACTTGTGAGAGTTCTCCTTTTGTGCCTTTGTGCACACTTTGTGTTTCTAGTATTGTGTTTATACACAAAATCTCTTTTTATAGAGATTTTCACATGGTATCAAAGCAAGGTTGCTTGGAAAGGAAAATCTTGTGATTCTTCACAATATCGAGTGCCTCAAAAAGTGTGCCTTGAATTTTTTCGAGATTGGCGTGAAGACTTCTCTTCATCAAATATTTTAGAAGATTACTACAACAAGTAAGAGTTAAAATCTCTTTGTGGTACGTATTTGTCTCCTTCATCTTATCTCTGTAATGGGTGAAAAATACTCTCATTTCTCTCTTGGCTTTAAGCTCAATGGTTCCAATTATCACGTATGGGCCGGAAATATGGAAACTCATATTAAAGGAAATGGGCTTTGGGGATATGTTCAAGGTTCGATAACGAAACTCGAAAAAAAATTACGATGGTTGAAAGAGGAGAAATAAAAATTCTTGAAGGAGAAGAAAGACAAAAGGCTCTTGAAAAATATTCAAAGAAACATAAGGAATAAGAAATGTGAAACTTCAAGATCCTATCTTGGATCTTCTCATCTGTTGAAACCAAGATCAATGCCAACATCATCAAATTCAAGAAAGCCTCTGAAACTTAGCATTATCTTGAGAAGATGTATACTTCACGAGACTTATCTCATAAGTACTATCTTCAAAAGAAGGCCTTGACCCTACAACAAAATGAGATGTCTATTCGTGAGTACTTTGCCGAATTATCCTCTATTTGGGATGAGCATGCTATGCTTGAGCCAAAGTGGAGTGGCGAAGCTATTGAACTTAGATACAAGCAATTAGAGGAATATCACTTCTTTAACTTTCTAAATGGTCTTTAACCCGAATTTGAACAAATTCGGTCCTCTCTTCTATCTTCTTTCACATTTCCTTCCATTGAAGATGCTATTACCAAGTTAAGTGGAGAGGAAACTCGTATGGGCATTAGCAAGCAAAATCCAAGTGTTCTTGCAATGCCCACAAATCAAGATGAATGTGATGGAGCTAATGTCATTTCTAGGCTCGACAACAACTTGAGGACATATAAACCTCCTCATTTTAAAAACCAAAATCAAGGATCCAATGGTGGTCAAGGCGGAACAAGGGACTATAGCAAAATTGTGTGTCACTTTTGCAAGGAACCTGGTCATATCAAACCAGTTTGTCCTAAATGGAAGAAACTACATTTAATGGCAACCACATCTCAACCACAAAAAGAAGAATCTACAAGTGAAACTCTCTCTAAATCAAATTATGGAAGCTCTTCAACCTCTTCTTAAGAGAGCTATTTTCGGTGCCGCCGTATCCACTTCTTTCCCTCCAGGTAAAACTTCTTGGCTTTTAGATTCGGGTGCATCTTTTCATATGTCTCCAAACATCTCTTCTTTTTTCGAATATTCTAAAAGTTTGTCACCATCTTTTGTTTCAACCGCGGATAAAACTTCTCTTGAAATTAAGGAGATTGAAAACTTTGAAACTCAAAATTTTTTTATTCCTAAAATTAGATTTATACCTAAATTGAATTTGAACTTACTTTCCGTCTCTCAACTCTCGGACCTTGCATGTGACATTCAATTTTCATCTAATAAGTATTTAATACAGGATCACCGGTCCGAGAAGTTGATTGGGGAAGGCTCTAGGAAGGGGGACTTGTACTGTGTAGATTCTCTTTAAATCCCTAAAACCCTTTTTTGTAATGTAGCCCAACATAAAGACATAAATGTTTGGCACAAAAGGCTTGGTCATCCCAACATCACCAAGTTATTCTATTTGCATTTTATTAAAAATCTTTGTAAAAGTACTTTCTCTTGTAATGATTGTATTCTTGAAAAAATGAGAAGTATGCCTTTTGAACAAAGATCTATGGTTACCACAAAACCTTTTGAAATTGTTCATGCGGATGATTGGGGACCGACACCCGTCATATCCAAGGGAGGCTTTACCTATTATATGATTTTTGTGGATGATTTTTCTCGATATTGTTGGATATATTTTCTTAAACATAAACATGAAGTGTTTTTATGCTTTAAATCATATCATATGATAATTAAGAATCAATTTAATAGTAATTTAAAGATATTTATGATCGATTCCGGAGGCAAATATCTTTCCAATGAATTTGAGAAATATCTTGAAGACTATGATATTGTCCATCAAAGATCATGTCTTAAGACCCCACAACAAAATGGGTTAGCCGAAAGGAAACATAGGCATATCATTAAAACCACTAGATCCCTTCTTATTTTCCAAAGTATTACAATTTTTTTTTAGGCTAAAGTGGCTCTTGCTTTAGTTTATCTTATTAATCATCTTTCATCCAAAAATTTAGATAAAATCTCTTCTTTCGAAACTCTATATGAAAAAGAACCCGATTATAATAAATTGAGAGTTTTTGGTTGTAAGTGCTTTGTCCTTACAAATAAGAATGCTAAACTCTTACTTAAAGCCATTCCTTGTGCTTTTCTTGGCTACTCCGAAACCCAAAAAGGGTTTCGATGTTATGATACTAAAAATGATAAGTTATATGTCTCAAGGAATGTAATATTTTTGAAAAATAATAGTGGTTTTGAAAAGAATGAATCTCATTTAGAAAATGCCGACTATTCATTTCTTTCTGATCTTTTATCTAAAGATGATATCTCTAGTGACGATGAATCAACATATAACAATGACAATGAAGTGGTCGAGATCAACAATAACTCTAACCCTACTATCTCTCTCTCAAGAAGAAAATATAAACAGAGACCCTATCACCTATACTCATAGAGATAGACACACCTTTAGAAGTGCTATTGAGCAATATAGTGAACCTAGCGAATCTATCTCCACACATGATTCAAACCCTAGAAGAACCGAGAGAACTAGAAAAACTCTCTCTAGATTTGTGTCTTTTGATTCTTTCTCTCCTAAATATCAGGCTTGCCTAAGTACCATTCACTCATATTTTGAACCGAAAAGTTTTGAAGATGCCAAACAATGTATTAAATGGAGAGAGGCCATGGAGAGTGAACTCAAAGCTCTTAGGAAAGCAAACACTTGGGAATTTCAAATGCTTCCCAGTGGAAAGAAAACTATATGATGCCGATGGGTGTTAAAAGTCAAAACCAAGAGTGATGGATCTCTTGAGAGGTATAAAGCTCGTCTAGTAGCTAAAGAGTATAGTCAAGAATACGTGATTGACTATAAAGAGACATTTGCTCCAATAGCTCGTATGGTTACTGTCAGATGTCTCATCACCATTGCTTTCATTAAAAAATGATTATTTATCAAATGGATGTCAAAAAATGCCTTTTTAAATGGAGACCTTAATAAAGAAGTCTACATGGATGCTCCAACTGGTATGGAAATTCCTAAATATAAATTCTTTGTCTTCGTAAAGCTCTCTATGGATTGAGACAAGCTCTCAAAGCTTGGCACGATAGGTTTAACAATGTAATGACTGAAAATGGTTTTTCTTCATGTTACACTGATACTGCATTGTTTGTTAAAGAAATCTGATGCAGGAATTGTTATATTATTGTTATATGTTGATGACATGTTGATAACATGAGATGAGACTAAATGAATCAAAAGTATTAAATCTATCTTGACTTCAAAATTTGAGATGTCAGACTTAGGTTTTTTGACATATTTTTTGGGAATTGAGGTCGCTTATTCTCACAGAGGTTATTTTCTGTCTCAAACTAAACTTGCTTGTGAGATTCTTGACAAATCTGGAATCACAAATGTCAAGGTCTGTGAAACTCCTGAAATAGTGGGTTCAAAGATGAAGATTGATGACATTCTTCTAAAAGATCCCACACCTTACAGGCAATTGGTTGGATGCCTAACGTATTTCAGCATTACTAGGCTTGATATTTCTCGTGTTATACATGTTGCCAATCAATTTCAGTATGCACCTACCACAATTCACATAAGCGCCATTCTTCTCATCATCAAATATATAAAGGGTACAATAAACAATGGAGTATTTCTATCTTCTTTTTCTGAATTAAGTCTAATTGCTTATACTGACTCTGATTGGGAAGGTGACCCAAATAACCGTCACTCTACCACTGGTTTTTGTATTTTTCTAAGTGAATCACTAATTTCTTGGAGATGCAAGAAGCAACAGAAAGTATCACTTTCATCCACTTAAGCTGAGTATAGAGCCATGTCATCTATGTTAAAATGTATCTCTCTTTATGTAAATATTTACATATATATATGTATATATATAAAGAGAGATACATATACATATATATATCACGTATATATGTATATGTATCTATCTTTATATATATATATATATGTAAATATGTATGTTTCTTTTTGTTTCTTTTCTTTTCTTGTAAAACCCGCAAGGGTATTTTAGTCATTCACCTTTTGCGCATATTCATAATTATGAATATGCTGTAATTCTTTTTGCTTTTTCACTTTTATTCTTTTTCTTTTTTCTTTTTCATTTTTTGTCCTTTTTTTGTGTTGACTCAAAGTCAACTTGGAGGGCTCAACACTAGCTGTTGAGCCTCTCCAACGGTTAGAATTCTAACCGTTGGAGGGGCTCCAACAGCTAGTGGAGCCCCTCCAAGGCTTTCTTTCTCATTATAAATAGGGGAGTTCCCCCTTTGTAATACTTACTTCTTGGAGCTTTTGTTCTCCAAGCTTCTCAATAAAATTCTTTATATTTTGTATGCCTTTGTGCATTTGAGTTTCTTTATTGTACCTTTGTGTACATTTGTTCTAAGTGTTCTTGTGCATTTGTGCACATTGGTGGTGTTGTGCTCATCGCACACTTTATCTCTTTTTTGAGATATTTTCACATGGTATCAGAGCTAGGCTTAAAGGAAAAGAAGATTGTGCTCTCTTTTCTCTTCGTTGGAATACCTCGTAAAGCGTGCCATTAAGTTGTGGTGGTTGAAGTGAAGACTCGGCTCTTCATTCTATATTTTGGAAGCTTCCTACATCAAGAAGGGACTCATTTCGCATTGTGGTACGCATTTATTTCTCTTTGTATCCTCTCTAATGGGCGAAAAGGATTCTCACTTCTCTCTTGGCTTCAAATTGAATGGAACGAATTATCATGTATGGGCCGGGAATATGGAGGCCCATATAAAAGGAAAGGGTCTTTGGGGATATGTTCAAGGAACTATTCCCGAACCCGTACCAAAACTTACTACCCTTGACAAAGGGGAGATCAAGGTTCTTGAGGGAGAAGAAAGAGAAAATGCTTTTGAAGATTACAATAAGAAGCATGAAGAATGGGAAATGAAAAACTACAAAATACTCTCATGGTTCTTCTCTTCGGTTGAGACCAAAATTAATGCCAATATTCTAAAGTTCAAAAAGGCATGTCAAGTATGGGAATATCTTGAAAGAATGTATACTTCAAGAGATTTGTCCCATAAATACTATCTCCAAAAGAAGGCCTTAACCGTTCAACAAGGAGAAATGTCCGTTAGAGAGTATTTCGCCGAGTTATCCACTATTTGGGATGAGCTTACCCTCCAAGAACCTAAATGGAGTGGTGAGGCTATTGAATTGAGAGCCAAACAATTAGAAGAAGATCATTTCTTCAATTTTTTAAATGGGCTTAGACCCGAGTTTGAACAAACTAGATCCTCTCTCTTATCTTCTTTCTCTTCCCCTCCGTTGGAAGATGTGCTTACCAAATTAAGTGGAGAAGAAACTAGATTGGGAATGAATAAAACCAATCTAAGTGTGTTGGCCGTCCCCTCTAAAGATGAGGATGAGGGTGCTTATGCCGTCTCAAGACCGGGGAATAATGTTAAAATCTATAAACCCCCTCATTTTAACAAAAATCAAGGAGGAAGAGAAAATGGTGGGCATTATGGAAGGAGAGATTATAGTAAGATCATATGCCATTTTTGCAAAGAACTGGGTCACATTAAACCGGTATGCCCTAAATGGAAGAAGATGGTGGCTATGTCTACTATTTTCCAATCAACCAAGGAGGAAGGTCCTTCTACTTCCAATCATGCTACTTTGGCTCTCAATCAAATCATGGAAGCTCTTCAACCACTCCTCAAGGGATCCGTTTCCGGAGCCGCCATGACCACCTTCTCTCCTCCCGGTAAGACTCTTTGGCTCTTAGACTCGGGTGCATCCTTTCATATGACTCCAAATGTTTTTTCACTTTCTAAATACTAAAAAAATTTGTCACCCTCTTTTGTCTCCACCGCGGATGGGGCTTCTCTTGAAATAAAAGGAATTGGTGATTTTGAAAGACAAGGTTTTTTTATTCCAAAAGTTAGATTTATACCAAAACTAAATTTAAATTTGCTTTCCGTCTCTCAACTATCGGATCATGGGTGTGATATCAAATTCTCATCAAATAAATGTTGGATACATGATCGCCGGTCCGGGAAGTTGATTGGGGAAGGCTCTAGGAAGGGAGATCTTTATCTCATGGAGTTTCTTCAAATTCCAAAAACCTCTTTTTGTAATGTTGCCCAACATAAGGATATAAATGTTTGGCATAAACGCCTTGGGCATCCAAATATTGTCAAGCTTTCGTATTTACATTTTGCTAAAACCTTATGTAAAGACAATTTCAATTGTAATGATTGCATTCTTGGTAAAATGAGAAGCTTACCTTTTGGACAAAGAACTATGTTTTCAACCAAACCTTTCGAAATTGTGCATTCGGATGTATGGGGACCGGCATCCGTTGTGTCTAAAGGAGGTTTTTCATATTATGTTATTTATGTGGATGATTTTTCAAGGTATAGTTGGATATACTTCCTCAAACATAAACATGAGGTTTTTTCTACTTTCAAGATCTTTCACATGTTAATACAAAATCAATTCAATAGTAAGTTACACATTTTTAGAACCGATTCCGGGGGAGAATATCTCTCAAATGATTTCAAAAGTTATATTGAAAATAATGGGATTGTTCATCAAAGGTCTTGTCCCAAAACTCCCCAACAAAATGGGTTGGCCAAACGTAAACATAGACACATAATTGAAACTACAAGAACTTTACTAATTTCTCAAAAAATTCCAAAAAGATTTTGGGCCGAAGCGGCTCTTGCATCGGTTTATCTCATCAACCGACTCCCATCCAAAAACTTGAATCAAATATCTCCATATGAAATCTTGTATAAAAAAGAACCCGACTACAATAGGTTAAGGATTTTTGGTTGTAAATGTTTTGTTCTCACCGATAAGAATGATAAATTATCTCCCAAAGCTATTCCTTATGCTTTTTTGGGATATTCGGAAACTCAAAAAGGGTTTAGGTGTTATGATATTAAAAATGATAAACTATATGTTTCAAGAAATGTAACCTTTTTAGAAAACATAAGTGGTTTTGAAGAACACAAAAATCATGAAGATAATGTCGATTATTCTTTTTTGTTTGAACTATTATCTAGAAATGAAGATTTTTGTAGCGATGATGAATTAAAAGAGAATGAGGATATAAGTGAAAGTATTCCTCAAACCATTCATGATGAAGAAGAAATGATAAATGAACCCATTACCTATACTCATAGAGATAAAGGCACTTTTAGAAGTGCAATAGAGAAATATAGTGATCTTAGTGAATCTTCCAACAATTCTCGAAGAACTGAAAGATCTAGGAAAAATCCTTCTAGATTTATATCCTATGAGTCTTTTTCTCCAAAACATAGGGCATGCCTTAGTGCCATTCACTCATATCAAGAACCTAGAAATTTTAATGAAGCTAAGGAAATGATTGAATGGAGGGATGCCATGGACAACGAACTTAGAGCCCTCAACAAAGCCAAAACGTGGGTTTTTCAATGTATTCCAGAAGGAAAGAAAACAATAGGATGTAGATGGGTTTTTAAAGTCAAAACCAAGAGTGATGGCACTCTCGAAAGATATAACGCCCGTCTTGTCGCAAAAGGATATAGTCAAGAATACGGCATCGATTACGAAGAAACCTTTGCTCCTGTTGCACGAATGGTTACTGTAAGGTGTTTGATCACCATTGCATCTATTAAAAAATAGAATATTTACCAAATGGATGTTAAAAATGCATTTCTAAATGGGGATCTTAATGAAGAAGTCTACATGGATGCTCCTCCTGGTATGAACGTACCAAAGGGGAAAGTCCTTCGTTTGCAAAAAGCGCTTTATGGTTTAAAACAAGCCCCTAAGGCTTGGTATGATCGATTTAATGATGTAATGGTTCAAAATGGTTTTTCCTCATGCTACACTGACACTGCTCTGTTTGTCAAAAAGTCTGTTACAGGAATTGTGATTTTACTGTTGTATGTTGATGATATGTTGATAACAGGTAGTGACATAAAGGGCATCAGAAACATTAAAACCACTTTAAAAGAAAGGTTTGAAATGTCAGACCTGGGGTATCTGACTTACTTTCTTGGTATCGAGGTAGCCTACTCTCATAGAGGCTATTTTTTGTCTCAAACTAAACTTGCCTGTGAGATTCTTGACAGATCAGGTATTACTGATGATAAAATCTGTGAGACCCCTGAAGTTGTGGGATAAAAAATGAAGATCGATGATGGGAAACCTTTGGAGGATCCTACCCCCTACCGGCAACTTATAGGATCTCTAATGTATCTTAGCATCACAAGGCCGGACATCTCTCATGCCGTGCATACTACAAGCCAATTTCAGCATGCTCCTACATCCGTTCATATGAGTGCCGTTCTCCGAGTTGTCAGATACTTAAAGGGAACTTTAAACAAGGGAGTTTTCCTTTCCTCTTCTTCTGAGTTGAATTTAATTGCATATACTGACTCTGATTGGGAGGTGACCCAAATAACCGTCACTCCACTACAGGCTTTTGCATTTTCTTAGGTGAATCCCTGATCTCATGGAGATGTAAGAAACAACAGAAGGTGTCTCTATCATCCATCGAAGCAGAATATCGAGCCATGGCGTCTACAACTATGGAGATTGTCTGGATTCATCAGTTGTTGCAAGACATGGGGATTCCAATTCAAGAACCCACAAAGTTGTGTTGTGATAATAAGAGTGCAATCTATATTGCTAAGAATCACACGTTTCATGAGCGAACAAAGCATATTGAGATGGACTGCCATTATGTCCGAGAGGCATATCTACAAAAAGTCATCGACCTTCCTTATGTAACGTCAGAATATCAGTTGGCAGATTTCTTCACCAAGGCGCTTTGCTCTCCAAGATTCAACTTTCTCCTTAGCAAACTTTCGGTCATTGTGCCCTAAGTTTGAGGGAGGGTGTTAAAATGTATCTCTCTTTATGTAAATATTTACATATATATATATATATATATATATATAAAGAGAGATACATATACATATATATATCACATATATATGTATATGTATCTATCTTTATATATATATGTAAATATGTATGTTTCTTTTTGTTTATTTTCTTTTCTAGTAAAACCCGCAAGGGTATTTTAGTCATTCACCTTTTGCACATATTCATAATTATGAATATGCTGTAATTCTTTTTGCTTTTTCACTTTTATTCTTTTTCTTTTTTCTTTTTCATTTTTTGTCCTTTTTTTGTGTTGACTCAAAGTCAACTTGGAGGGCTCAACACTAGCTGTTGAGCCTCTCCAACGGTTAGAATTCTAACCGTTGGAGGGGCTCCAACAGCTAGTGGAGCCCCTCCAAGGCTTCCTTTCTCATTATAAATAGGGGAGTTCTCCCTTTGTAATACTTACTTCTTGGAGCTTTTGTTCTCCAAGCTTCTCAATAAAATTCTTTATATTTTGTATGCCTTTGTGCATTTGAGTTTCTTTATTGTACCTTTGTGTACATTTGTTCTAAGTGTTCTTGTGCATTTGTGCACATTGGTGGTGTTGTGCTCATCGCACACTTTATCTCTTTTTTGAGATATTTTCACAATCTACCACCATGAAGATTGTTTGAATTCAAAGCTTGTTGGGAGATATGAATATTAAAGTTCTAGGGCCTACAAAATTATGTTGTGATAATAAAAATGCAATCTATATTGCCAAAACTCACACATTTCATGAGCAGACGAAGCATATCGAGATGGACTGCCACTATGTTCGTGAAGAATATTTAAGAAGAACCATTGACCTTTCTTATGTTACATCAGAATATCAATTGACAGACTTCTTCACCAAGGCACTCTGCTCTCCAAGATTTAACTTCCTTCTTGGCAAACTTTCGGTTGTCACACACCAAGTTCGAGGGGGGGTGTTAAAATGTAGTCTTTCTTTTATGTATATATATATATATCAAACCCGATAAGGGTATTTATGTGAATTCACATATTTTACGCATATTCTTAAGAATATGATTGTACATTTTTTTACAAATTTTTTTGTTGTATTTTTCTTTTTCTTTTTAGTTGATGTGACATGTGGGGGATCCAACATGTGTATTGGAGCCCCCCCCAAGTCTCCATGCTCTTATAAATAGGGGTGCCCCCCTTTAGGTTTTTTTACACTTTTGTAAAGCCTCCTTTTTGGGACCCAAGATATTGAAGTTGATATTTTTTATGTTCGTGCATTTGTATCCGTGCCTTTGTGCACTTGTGAGAGTTCTCCTTTTGTGCCTTTGTGCACACTTTGTGTTTCTAGTATTGTGTTTATACACAAAATCTCTTTTTATAGAGATTTTCACACCCTTTTCACTAAACTATCACTATATATTCTGTTTTCATTCTCTTAACTATTACCATTTTTTCTTTAAGTTATTCCTCAAAGTTCTGGTTTTTGTATCCACCTTCTCTGGTCCTGCTAATAAGTACCATGGCATATTTGAAAAACATAATACACCATGGGACTTTAACATGAATAAAGGATGTCAGTTCATCCATGACTAATGCCAATAAGCATGAAATTTGAAATCAATCTTTATTGTTGTTCATTCTTAATTGGGATTTGGGAACGTACCTGTCTCTTCGCATGTATTTCTCATTGCAGTTCGACACCAGAATATATATTTTAAATGATTGCAATTTTTTCATATTGGACCTCTTTGTTGTTTAGTATTGACTAAATTAGTTCTTTGGAGCAGTATCATAAGCTTTCTCTAGTTCAATAGAAACCATTAGTATTTTTTTCCTCTTGAGACATGATTGTTTGCTTCAGTGCTATTCTGCATTTCTTTCTTACTGTTTCATAGTAGGAGCTCTAAGTTGATGATTGGAATATTTTGGAAGATCCTTTTGTTCTTTTATATAAGGATCAAGCTTCTCATCCATTGATTTTAGTTATTTTTTTTGAATCAAAATATTATTGAATAACTTCACTAACTGTTTAGTCCCCACTCTACCCATCAAAATTCAAATTTTCATAAGCATACCATCTAAACTTAATACTTTATTTTATCTTTTTTTTACAAGAACTCCATCAATCATTTTTTGATTAAGCCCTCTTGGTCCACTGTATTCCTCCATTCTTCATTTATCTTTTTCCATATATCTTTAATTTTATCGTCCTTGACCATGACTTTTCATCTTGATCTTTATACACTTTAGGATATTTTGAAAATATCGCAATATTATTGCAGTGAAAAGAACAAACAATATTAAAGGCAAAATATCGCTATATTTTCAAAATATCGGCAACTCATATATATTTCAATAATATCGCTGTCACAACCCAGGCATCACTTTTCTTAAAACTGTAGGTGTAGGGCTATTTGGGGGTTTTAAAAAAAGGATACATGTGTAATAACCGAAAATTTTATGCAATTAAGTAGAATTTATGTGTTTTGGGCCTAGGACCCGCTTTCCGGATCCATAAGAATCATACCTATATAAATTATTATATATATATATATAATAAAAGTAAAGAAATAAATAAAATTAGTTTGGGTTTGATTCACAGTTGGACCCATTTGGATCCAACCTGTGGATCCACCTTTATAACGTGATCGGATCCACATTCAAAACCGGACCCGAATCCACTTTACTGTTGGATCTCGAGTCACGGGTCGCGGGGCTCAGAACCGGACCCGACCCACACCTTGTAAAGTGAAAAAAAAAGAAGCCCGATAAGGGGCTACCCGAGAACAGGGGCGTGTTAGGGTTCAAAACCCTAACACTTGCAAACTCGTAAGAGGTGAGGTGAGGTATGCTCAGCCGCCGGAGGTGAGGGTAACAACCCTCCCTTTTTGGACTCCCCTCTACAAAAAGGAGCCCCGAAACCCTCCTCTCCCACTCTCGCTGGCTTTCTCCCTCTCTTCCACCCTCTCGTTCTTCTCTCTCTGTCTCTCGCCCCGATTTCTTGTTTTCGTGCGCGGCAACGGGACCATCGACACCGGCTCCTTCACAGTGGAGAAATCGACGCTGACAACCTCCCAACTGTGACAGCGACCTCCTCCCTTTGCCGGAACAGGTAGGATCCTGTACCTTTTTCTGTAGGTCTTGAATGAAGTAGGTATGCGATTAGGGTTTGTCAAAGAAAGGGAATCGAGGGTCCTCGATTGATTCTTGGCTGCCGGAAAACCCAAGTTCGTGGGTTGGGGTTTCCTGTAGCTATGACATCCGAGCAAAGGGATACACTGAGGGAGTTCTTGGTTGATCGGTCTTGAGTCGAACATGCGGGGTAGGGTTCTGTAGATTATTTTGGGGGTTCCAGATTGTTATTAGAAAGGGGATTATGGAGTTCGGATTTCCTGATAGTAGGATCTCTGTAATCTTTTTTTTTTGTTAAGTATTGAATGTGTTCAGATACGATACCTTCTTTTTTTCCTGCTATATGATTTGTGGTCTTTGAATCACTAATCCAAGTTTTAGGAAGAGGAAGAGATAGGCTATGAGCTGCAGCAATGGCCTGTAGTTGCTAAAGATGAAGTAGGGACTAACTTCTCCCTCAAATTTGCTTCAAGTTTTTCATTGTCTTGAGTGGGCATATGATTCTCTCACTTGTGTCTCTGTTCCTCTGAGCTAAATACTTTGGAAGCCTTGTTTTATGAAGAATTTTTGTGCCCCAGCTCATTGATGATCTAATTCTCATGGTGTTTCCTCTTTTGCTTGCTGTGGTCAATGGTCCCTGCATGAATCATGCATTTGCAATGGTAGAAAGATAAGAAAATCTTTATGTCAATTCTTGTAGTGTTGTTGGTCCTTCATTACCAATTTTAGTTTTTTCAATATTTATGGTTAGAATAGAGGTCCAAGGGGAGCTGTGGCATTAACGACTTTGATATCGTTATGATGAGGCTGTTAAACTTTTTTTTTTCAAATGGCCGTTAGTCATTCAGTCCTAAGAAGATAATTCTTGTGATAATGCTGAAATATTCTTGTGTTTAAAAGTCATTTGATATTGTTTAGTTGAATAAATGAAATAGCTTCATTTACACTTTAGTTTATGCATTAAGATATTTGGGGAGTTTCACTAGGTGACTTCAAATCTTATTTCCTAAGAGTTTTGTGGATGATTTTCTCAGTACATAGGATTTTCTTCATTAAGCACAAGTGCACAGTTTCCATGTTTATAGCTTCAAGGCCTAAATCGAGAATTACTTCTTGATGCATGTTGATGCATGTGAAAGCAATGGTTGTAGTAAATATACCTCCAGTGCTTTTAACAATGCCCTTTTAAATCACAGAACTAAACAAAATCTCCTGCCCAATTAAATACGGGGAGTCAACTGCAAACATAGGCCCATCTTTGAGACAAGCTTGGCTATATTGCATCCTCGTGGGCTGCAAGATAACTTGTGCACTGAGACTTTTCATGTAGCTATTTCTCTGCTATTCAACTGTCTATACTTGGATGTTGCTTGTATTTGGGGTCACATTTAGTTTCATGTAGTAGCAAGAAGCAACACATATTTGGAAGATTCAACATTTGGATCGAGAATAGGTCTATGGCCTTTGTAATTTTAGAAGTTTATATCTACAACATCTCATAATACTTGGTGAACACATATCTGCTGTCTATGCTACAACAAAATGTGCAATTTTAATATCAGTAAATCCAGGTTAAAGTAACAAGATAGAAGTACAATTTAAATCTGTTAGACCGGTTTAATATGACAAGATTAAAAACATAAAGTTGGACAAACATTTTGCTCGAAAAAAGATTGAAGGTGAGCTTTAGGCTAAAATTTTATTTAGAGATTATGCAAATGACAAATTTGTTTACTAAGATCCTTGAAGGGGTGGTGTTAGTTCTAATGTTGAAAATATTTTTGGTAATATCTAACAATGGGATCTGTTACATTATGGCATTGATGTATGCTAAGGCATTTATGGAACTTTACTGAGAACCTGTTATACACAATGCGATCAACCTAGAGGAGGCAGCCTATTACCTTTTCCTCTCTTGTTGCTGTCATCTAGCCTTCTCTCTTCTCTGATCTTTCATATGAGATGTCTTATTTTGGTACAGGCGCATACATGATATGAATGTGTGCAGCCCTGAAATTTCAATTGCTAAATCTGTGTTATGTTCATGTGTGTGGATGTTAACGCATGAAAAGGTTTCCTGTGCTTACATTGATGGGACATGTTTCATGTACTTATGAATTATGGATGAATGCATGTGTGTTAAGTGATTACATAAAAGCACTTGCACGTGGATGATGAACACATGCATATGATTATGGTAACTCATGCACATTGTTAAATTGGTTTGAATGAATGTGCATTTGGAGGCATGTTGACCTCATTGCATAAATTGCAAGTTATGATTTTCGCATACAATGCATCGATGGTCTAAATGAATCATCACAGGCCTGGAGAGCCTTGAGTTTTGGTTCGCTCTTTCCTTAATTGTTTAAATGCATCAAAAAAATCATATTTTATATTATTGTTCGATATTGCACTGTTCAATGTGTTTTCACGGGCTGGAGTCTCGTGATGGTTCTCGCAGGGGAATATGCGAGCTTTTGCTTTGTTTTTGCATGCGGAACTGCAAAACTCAATAATTGGCTTTTAATAAAAAGATAATGAATAAGAGCAGTGTAATATACGTTTTGGGATATCTCATATGGATAATGAATAAGAACAGTGTAATATACGTTTTGGGATATATATATATATAAATGTATTTATATATGTACATACGAGAGTATATATATATTATATATATATACATATGTGTATATATGTATATATATTCCTTTGATGTATATATTTTTTACTTTATTTTTCCTTTTTATTTTATTTTATTTTATCTAGTTCTCTTTGAACTAGAACTTTGTTGTAGTTCACTTTTGAACTAGAGTTTGACTAGTCAACACTAGGTTGACTAGTCAAAAAAACCTGTTGGAGCAAGCTCCGATGACTCTTTTTGTGATCGTTAGAGCTTGCTCCAACATCTCTTTTAAGCTCTCCTTCTCTCCCTTCTTTTCTATATAAGTAGGGGTGATCCCCTTCCATTGTATTTAAGAATGCTTCTTGCATTTTTGTGAGGTTTCAATAAATTATTATTTTTACATATTGTGTTTGCCCTTTGTGGCATTTGTGAGTGTGACCATTAGTGGATTTTGTGATTGTGCACCTTGTAGCCCTTTAGTGGCATTGTATTTATGCACACTTCGTTTCATTATATGGTATGAGAGCTTGGATGCTCATTAATCCTTGAAGATTGCTGCCTCGTTTTTCGTGCTTCTGATAACAACAAAAGTACCTCTTGCCCTTTGGTGATTCAAATGGTCGTGTGATCATGCTTTTGAAGAATAGTGGCTCATGGTTCTTGTTCTTGGTGTGGTGCACATGTTTTTGCTTCTTTCCTTTATTTTTTTTCTCTTTTCTCCTCTCTATCTCTCTATCTCTATTACCCCTGTGATAATGGATGGCCATGAAAAAGTCACCATCATACCTATGAAACTCAACAATACTAATTTTATAACGTGGTCTTCAATTGTGAAGCACCACATTTGGGGAAAGGGGTTGTGGGGACTAGTGGATGGTTCCCATCCGGAACCTAAACTAGTTTTCACCAAGGTAGAAAGCGAAAAAGAAATACCTCTCATAGATGATGAAAAAACCTAGGCTTTAGCCACTTATGAGAGAAACTGAAAAGAATGAAGAATAGGAGATGACAAGATTATGGCTTGCCTTGTCAATAGCGCAAATCTTAGTAAATGCTGTAGCCTTGCCAAATTTGAGCATGCCTATAATGCTTGGGAATACCTTAAGAATATGTATTCCCTTAAAGATATTGCACATGTGTGCAATTTACAAAACAAAGTTTGTAGTACTATGACCAAAAAAGACAAGAGTATTAGAGAATACTATAATGCCTTGTCTGAACTTTGGGAAGAGTTCTCTCTCCTAAGTGACATTCTTCTCAAGACATTGGGCTCTGCCAAAAACAACTTGATGCAAAACATTTTTATCAATTCATAAATAGATTGAGACCGAAATTTGAAAGCACCAAATTAACACTCCTACATATAGGCAAAATTCCCTCTATTGTTGACACTATTGAAGAGTTTAACTATGGAGGAGAATAGACTTAAAGGGCATACTTTGAAGAATGAAGATAACTCCGTTCTTGCTGCCTCTAGATCGGGCAATTATGTAACACCCCATTTAATTTTTTTATGAAATTTTAAACGATTTTTTTAAGGAATTTAATTAAACCAATGGGGAGCTACATAGAACTGCAATCTTATTCCAACATAGCAAAGTTTATTACATCAAGGTCAAATATCCAGAAACATTAAACAAAGAAGTAGTAGTGCCATGACTGCCTCGACGAAGTCACCACTTCACTCTGATAGCTCATTTATTTCTTCACCTGAAAACAGTAAACCACAAAGGAATCAGACTACCGCTGTCTGAGTAAGTGATACAGTCCTAAATGCATGTGTAGTGTCACGTGAACATGTAGGTGTGGATTATGATTTAACAGAGATTTATTACTTATGTAAAAATACTTTTCTTTCTAAGGCTATCATGTCTAATATGATTTTTGAGTACGAAATCCAATGATTTCAATTTTCTAAGTTTTGTTCTCTTTGAACCCCTTATCTGTCTCATTAGTTATGACTACATTTATTGTTTTGAATCTTCGTTTCATTATTACCCTGTGGGTACGCACAAGCATTCGACATCGTAGCGGGCCGAGATTATACGGGGGTTCATTACTTACAACCTGTATAACTAGCCGTACAGATATTCAAAAGGGGCACGGTGCTCGACCGAGAGAGATCTCCAATTGGCAAGAACTAACCTTGGATGCACCCATAACTCTTTTGCAGAAGACTCAGACCTACCACATAGGACTCACTGGTAGTCCTGGTCTCCTAACTTCGAGGACTGGGGACCAGGTGAGACGCCTCACTCTCACAAAAAAAATGTCCCACGGAGTGTGTACCACCCACTCTCTCCAAAGTGGACCATGGATCCGGTAACATACACTGTGATCCAGTGTACCCAGAATCCGGGAATCCAGTAACATATACCGCCATGGTGTACCCAGAAACCCAATGAGAAGCCGGTAACATATACCCATTTCGGTATACCTAGTTCTCATTAAACTTTTCTTCTTTATTTTATCATATATTTTATGGATGGATAACCCGACAAAGTTTTCTTATATCGGTCAGCTTACCGGACTCACATATCCCTCTTGACATATAATTCTATCTTGAGTTATACACTCAAGTCATGCCCTACGACCCCTTCCGGGTGAGCGAGCCTTTCAGCTCCTTTGTTTCTCACTACCATATGCATTCCACCATGGATCCCCCCACGTGGTCGCCATCAAGGCTGTCCAGGACCAAGATGTGAGAAGGTAGCAGCGACAGCCACTAGTCCCAACGACTTAGCCCCAATTAATCAAATTCACATCAGATTTTGCGTAGGTCCCAATGGGGATCCGCTATCTGGAATAATCCACCGTGACAGAAAAAAAATGAAATCTCTGCCCCTAATACGCCATAGCGGGTGAGTGAGCTTGCTGTAAATTATACAGTGGATCCATTTGCAGCCTGCAACTACAACCGGTAGCGAAGTAATCCTTTATCCCGTTTGATTCTCCAGCGAACAGTGACCGGAGGCACCTGTAGGGGTTGCTCATTGCTGCTACGGGTACAACCGTAAGCCTAGGTCTACTAGCCCAGTCTGTCAGGCCAAATTTCTACTTGTTTTTACCCACAATCAGCAGCATCACCGCCACGGCTGTGGCAGTAGGCCTGGTTGGCTGAATGCTAACCAGTCAGACCGACCACTAGGGTCGGGTCAGAGTATGTATATATATATATATATATATATATATATATATAACCGTATGTGTCTTCAGCTATGTGAACCATTCATGGGTCCAGTTCTTGCATGTTTTCACAATCTTATCATGTCTGTCTCAACGTTACAATTTGTTTTCTTTAGAGGTTAACGTTGAATCATTTAGGGACTTGGCCGATGGAACTTTCTATTGAATCCAGATGACTCCATCTATATACAAACTGAGTCTGTCTATGCGTATGGTCATATCTTCTCCAATAACCGAATGTTCTGAGAGCAGCTGAATTCCTAAGGTTGCATACACAAAATAATTTGTACACAGAAATCGACGCTGTATTAAATCGTGATACTAGTCTATATATATTTATTTTGTCTGTTGTCTCCTGTATGCTGTAAACCTTATGAAATCAACACTGAATTCTGTTAATCCAAAATGAGAGACTAATCCTATATAGGTTAACTTCAAGGTTTTCCCCAATGATGGTTGTGTATCAACTGTTAAAGGCGCACAGGTTGATTGTTAATCCTTAACAGCAAACGTGCTGGTTAATTGAACCAGACCTTAGTCTTACGGTAGGGAAATAGTCACCGTCCTAGGCATTCAAACCAGAAGTTTAAAGTCGAGTACTTTGGACTCTTGTCGTGGTTATGCAGGCTGGGGTGTGTAACAACGTACCCCGCCACTTCGAGGTCTGTAGTTTCTGTTCCAGATTTTTTTTTCTTTGCGTAACGAACCACCAAGAATGATGACTACAATCAGATTGAAAAACAAACTTGCATCCCATGTATATTTACCAAAACGAATGAGATTATGGTGCTTAATTATAACTACATAGATCTAATTTCGGTGAGAACGAATGAATACACATTCACTTAGATATGCTATATACCTTTTTATTTTTGTGCATACTAGGTCACAAGATACCACACACGTATATAGAGAAGTGTATCCCTACCTCGTGAAGCTGCGAATCCGAGGGTATGGCACTCTTCCTTACGGACGTCAGGTACCCACGTGCGAGCTCCTCGCCGGAATCAATGGTGGATGGCGTCAACCCTTGCACGACTGGCTGGAGAGAATAGGCGTAAGAGAGGGGAAAAGCCTGAGGTGGGAGATAACATGTTTGCTAGGGGAAATTGGGGGATTCGTGAGAGTAAAGAGAGGAGGGCGAATTCCAAAGGCCCCTTTTTGTAAACTCCAGCCCACCATCCGTTCCCAGCCTCCTCATAATTTCAATTTTTGTAACCCCCCAGTCCACCATCCGAATTCCAAGGTTTTCTTCCCCTTTTATTTTTTTTTTTCATTAATTATTTGGTTGGGCTTTTCAATTGGGAAAAACGCCCATCCTTCTTTCCTTGGGCGCCACCACTTCCCCATTTAAGTCGTCTTAAATGGGAAGGTGAAACGCCCCTGTTTGTTAGAATTCCAAAAAAAAATGTTAATCTAACTTTTTGCAAAAACTCTTGATTATTGGTACCCGGGGATTCGAACTGAGCTCTCTATCCTAAGGGGTAATGAGCCCCACCAGTGCACCAGGTTGTGTTTCGTTGCAATACCTTGCAACAATAACCTTTTTATCCACTTTTGACGCATTTTACAAAAATAGCGTTTTCTAAAAATTTCTGGTGTATACGGGGTTCCAACCATACTCTCTTCCTGTTGAGGCAACCCACCATCCCAATGCGCTAACTCTTACTTGGTTGCATTTCTTTGCGACCAAAAACTACTTCAGTGATGAGCGATGTTCGAAATCGCGTAAGTATGACATACAAAGTGGCGTGAACACTGTTTATGAGGAATCCAGTTCCGGAAATTATAAGTCAAAGTCTTTATACCTATGACTAGTAAATCCCCAAATTTGAGACCCAAACGAGGAAAAAAACTCGTTATTTCATGTGAATTACTGAAATGCGCATATCAATAAGATATGGTCATATTGAGGGCGATATTCGCAAGAGATGAAACTTAAGAGATGTGCTCTGCAATTTCAATCGAAATTGAAAGTTTGAAATTGAATTTCAAGTAGGTTTCGACTCCATCCAAGGTCCGAATCCCTATATAATATTCGAATTCGATTTCTGGATCCGCTTGATCCATTTGGATCGACTCTTCATCCTTTTATCGTATCCATTTTCAAGAATTATAACCTTTATTAATTTTGATAATTGTCGAAATTTTGCGGGTTTTACATCCTTTCCCCCTAAAAAGAATTATCTCAGTGAAATTCGTTACAAGTTAGATACAAACAGGTCAGGGTATTTCTCTTTCATTGCTTCTTCGGGCTCCGAGGTACATTCTTCGAGCCCATGGTGTTGCCAGCGAACCTTAACTAATGTGATGGTCTTATTTCTCATCACTCTTTCGCGACGATCTATGATTTCCACGGGTCGCTCTTCTACCGTCAAGTCCTCTTGTACTTGCAGATCCTCGAATTGTATCACATGGGAGGGATCTGGTACATACTTTCGCAACATCGATATGTGGAATACATTGTGAATGTTTGCGAATTGAGGAGGTAATTCCACTCGGTATGCCGTTTTGCCGATCCTCTCTAATATACTAAATGACCCTACATATCGAGGACTGAGCTTTCCCTTCTTGCCAAACCTAAAAACACTCTTGGTTGGCGATACTTTCACAAATACCAGGTCTCCCACTTCGAACGCTAGCTCTCTATGTCGTTGATCCGCGTAACTCTTTTATCGGCTTTGAGCAACACAGAGTCTATTCTGGATCTTTTGGATTTGTTCCATATAATATTGGAGTATTATTGGGGACTCAATTGTTCTTTCCCCCACGGCTATTTGTAAAGAAACCAACAAAGTAGGGTGTCAGAACCGAAATTCTGAGCACGACTATTTCTAAAGAAACCAGGTGACACAAAAAACATTGATAAGATTTCATGTAATAATTTGAGTGAGTACATATATAACAATTTACAGTGTTTAAGAAATCACACATGCAACATGTTTCGTATACTCACTAGGAAGGAACAATAAAGCAATAGCATATAGCAAGAACTAAGTAACCAAGTCTTTTAGTATGCATTCAGGAAGTAAATAACATACACCCACCATCATATCATGATTTAGAGAATAATTCAAATATGCATGATCTAGTGGATAACAGGAAAATGCATGATTTCTTTTCAATGCATGAATCCTTTTATTATCTTACCTTTAAGTTCCCTTATTCCTTTCTATATGCATACCCTATTAAATGCATACAACTTTAAGTTTTTCTTTTTAATTATCATTGCCCGCGGATACATTAAACGAGTACAATCCCCGAGGTTAAGTTAGGTTCCCAGGGTCGGTTAGCACATAATTTGTATTTTATTACTGGGTTCCAACTTAGCCCTCGACCGAATCACCTTCGGAACATTAGACCTCCACATCTAATGTCGGGGACACAAGGGACACTCCATGCCCACATGTGCCACTTCGTTGGTACAAAAAACAATCACAGTTGTGACAAACACACCACCCCCAGGTAAAGTGACAGACTCTCCCTAAAACCGTGGTCAAGATAAGGAACCTTAATATCGGGTTCAGGGGACAAAATAATGCACACAGAGTTTTTGTATTCTCACAGTCTCCCTAAGATCGGAACTCTAAGATCCCCATTGTTCATATGCGAGATCTCAGAACGTATATTACACTGTTCTTAATTATTATCTTTTGTTAAGAGTCAATTCTTTAAGTTTTGCAACATCATATGTAAAAATAAAGATAAAAGCTCGCATCCACCCCTGCGAGGATCCTCTTGAGACTCCAGCCCGTGAGGACAACTAGAGCAGTGTAGTAGTGTGACATACCAACTTGTGTGGTTTAAGTGATGCAAATCAAAATATATATGAAAAGAAATCAAACCCACGGCTCTCCAGGCCGATGATGGTCCATTTAGGCCATCGATGCATCACATAACAAAACCAAAACAGTGTTTCATTCATAACACTAGGCCAAAGTGCCAAATGCGTGTGCACTCATGCAAAAATAGACCCAAACATAAGAGTGTCATTTCTCAATCATATGCATCCTTACTATGTGTGTTACCTACATCACATACGTGTATTCACCAATGCATACCTTCTTTGAGTGTGTAGGTGTGCACATTCATTACACATTCTCATCAAGCATACATGCTCACAAAAATATCAATAACCGATCAATGATCACATTCATGATTGCACAATCAATACAATGAAATGCTAATATAACATTTTACATATTCACCGGGCAAAAGTGTAAATTTCTGCATATGCTAGGGAAGTTGGTCGGGCTGATCAACCCCAGACCTAACATCCTCCAAGCTTAAATATCCAACTTAGTCTAGCCCCTGTCAACCAACCCAACTATATACGTATGCTGCAGGAACAAAACTGAAAAATCTCAGGCATAAGTAATATTTCCATCTATTTCACACGAATGGAATTAGTATTATGGACAACAAGGTCGATTCCCTTTTTCTTTGTTCATCTGTACTACAGGCCAACAAAAGCAAGTCATTCTTCACATGAAACAGATTACAAATTTCTTTCTGATTTAACTATGCCATGAAGATATTAATTCAGTAATATTCAAGCACAGGTAAAAAGAATAAAGGAAGCAAGAGTGTGAAAGGATAACATGACTTCAAGCTCAACTCCAGTGAAAACTTCATTCTGAAAGGACATGGACTATACTATCAGTCCAGTGTGATTTCCGTACAAGAAAACAAGGCAAACTACGCAGGCCAATATACGGAGTTAAGTTTTAAATAGAACACATGCTGAACTGTGTACTGGCAATCCAACATTGGTTCACATACACCCATTCCTTGGTGAAACCACAATCAGCTTGAACTCCCACGACTATGGATTTTATGCCCTGACATAAATCCAGTCCAAGAATACGGATCCAACCAAGAACGTGAATCCGACTCAGACACGATGCCCAAATTGAATCTATGAAATTTGTCTAAACACAAACTAAGATCTCAACAAAATGAAGTCCGTTCTTTTAGAATCGTTATCATACACAGAGACTTTCTTTTCAAACAAAAGAAAGGAAAAATAGGCGAGTAAGCAAGACAGGAAACAAATCAGGCCATGGGGGAACAATCCATGGTTCGCCCCCATGTTTTTTTTTGAATCATTCGAGTCACAGGCCAGCAGTCGGCTGGGCCTGCTATGGCCCGATCCAAGAGGTGCACAACACCCAGCTGACTGGGTCGGCTGGGGCCCTGCTAACACAACACCCACCCACCCAATCGGCTGGGCCTGTCGCCCCCTAATGCGCAGTGTTTTTTTTTCTTGTTTGATTTCATGCCCAGCCGATCGCTCGGCTGGACCTGCTATCATGGTTGAGGCCTGACCGACCAACCGAACCGAGTTCGATTGGTCCATCAGCCAATACCCACGAAACCTAAATGACCCAACATGTATTTTTCTTGTTGGAAAACAATAAAAACACAGAAAAATACAAAGAACACATGTAGTTCCTGTATTACTCAAAAGGGTTCCCATGGACCCTCATCTTAAAGGATTACACGGGATCGAAACCACATTCGATCCCTCGCCTAGACTCAAGAGAAGCACCGTACCTCTTTTGTTGGTTTTCCGGTAATCAGAGACAGTCGTTGCGAGAGAAGGGTCGGCTGATGTCGCTTTCTCTGCTGCCGAGCTAGGGGCGATCGGGAACAACGAGAAGGAGGTGAAAAAAAGGGGGCTTCACTCGTCGAGAGTGGAGCAGATGCCCAGGTGGGAGGTCGTTGGCGACGATGGCTCTGGATCGATCGGCGTCGTCGGCTGCTGCAAAGCAGGGAACACACGAGAGAGGGAGAAAAAGAGGGTCGAGTGAAGAGGGCGAGACCCTCTCCACCCCCTTTTATCACACCGAATCCCACCCCTCTTTTTCGAGAAACGAGGGGTCGGTTACACCCTCTGTAACCCCCCCTCCTCCCCTTTGATATTTGCAAGAATCGTGCCCTAGGCACGATTCTTGTTTTCTTTGCTTTATAAGGCACAAAACGGGTCCGGGTCCGAACCCCGCAACCCGGGATCCAACTCAGGATTTGGATTCGGGCTAAAAAAATGTGGACCCAGTTACGCAAATAACGGTGGATCAACGAGTTGGATCCGATTGGGTCCAACTGTGGATTCAACCAAAAAATGATTTTCTTTATTTTATTATGATTTTATATATATTGTAATATATGTATATGGATATATGGATCCTAAAGGTGGATCCCAGACCCATCTACACACTATTTTAAATAGTTATCACTTGAATAATTCAATTAATTTAAATTATTGCACTTATATATATACATGTAAGTTTATACGAGATAAGTATACGTAAAGATCTCTTTATGGGTCCCGGATCCGAGACTTGGATCCCAGGCTCAAATTACAATATTATGAAATTTGTATTATAATATATCTAAATAAATACCTGAAAATTTGCAGTTCTTACAACAGTCTCATCCTTCACCAACCTTGGTAAAATTCCTTGGCTTCTTGATTCTCCTTTTTTTTTCATATGACCTCTAATAGTAATATTTTATTTGAATATCATAGTAACTCAAGTGTGTCAAATGTTTTTATAGCTGATGGTACATCTCTTTAAATAAAACTTGAAAATTTTGAAAATATTTTGCAAAATTCCAAAATTTTTACTATTTCAAAAGTTAGATATATTCTCAAATTAAGTTAAACCTCTTATCAGTTTCTCAAATTTTCGACTGTGGATGTTGTTGAGAATAGGCGGTTTTTAGGTTAAAGTTCTTTTATATTAGAGGTGTTTTGAATTTTTGTTTTCATAAGGACTTAGTTGTAATTTTGTCTTTTAGCCTCTCTCTATTTAATAATAGAGAGAAGCCCTACTCGAGAGATAACGAAAGTAAGTTTTTGTGCAACCGTCTCTTTTTTTTTTCTCTCTCTCTCTCTCTCTACACAGGTGGCTGCTTCCTTCTACATGGTATCAGAGCACTCGATCTCGGGAGCGTGATCACGAGAGACTCATCATCACCAACGAAGAAAGAAAAACCCTGACTGCGTGAAATCAGGTTTGCTGTTCAGCGTTTGTGGAAGATCTGATAACAGATCTGGGATGTTACCCAGATCTGTCGTCAGATCTAAGGATGGAACTCCCAACGAGGATTTTCCTGGAGCCGTAACCTCCTTTTTATTTTGGAATCTGGAGTTTTTTCTCCTGTCGTGATTTCTTGGACATTGACTAGTTGCGTTCCTGCTGTTGCGTGCCTACCGTGACTGCTGTGCTATTTATGCTGCTGGCTGTTCCTGCTGTGTTGATTGTGCTGTTGGCTGTTTGGGTCACGCAACAAGTCTATGTGCTGCTGCGTGCCAACCGTGAGTTTCATGTTTTTCTGTGCTGATTGAGTGCCTGTCGTGATTATGAATTTGTGCTGATTAAGTGCCTGCCGTGATTCTGAATTTTAGTTCCTATACTTGTTACGTGTGATCGAGATATGTTTGATCTCTTTTATTGTCCTCTGAAGTTTTATTGGCTGTTATGCCTTATATGTTTTGGGAACAACAGTTGGCGTGATCATCTGCGTTGCAACTGAATATTATCGTGGTGTGTTTGGGTACAACACTGGTAGTGACTCCCTAATGTGTCGAGTTTTTGTTTCATGCTGTGTTAGTTCAAGATATCCCTCTGTCGTGAAAGCAGCAGGAGTGATTCCCTGCTGGTTGTGGTTTTTTTTTCAGCAGGACTGATTTCTTACAGTGTTGAAAAATTCCACTTGAATACTTGCTGTTAAAATGAGCAGTATGGCTGAAAATTCGAAATGTGATTCTAAAATGGAACATATTGGGGAGTATTAGGCGTTTGCCAACCCATTCTCGTATGGTTCTTCCGTATGGTTGAATGAAACCAACTATGCCAGATGGTCCAGAACTTTTATGATGTCGGTATTTGGACATCGTCGAAAACATATTCTGTTGGAAGGCGAACCCACTGAGAAATTGGGAAAATATGTTACTTGGGATGAAGATAATGACATAGTTATGTCATGGATCATGAATAATGTCGAACCCCATATTGCAGATGGATTGATCTACTGTAATACTGCCAAACTGATGTGGGACAATCTTCGTGATACATACTCACAAGAAACGAATGTGAGTCGTATCCTGCAAGTCGAACAAGAAATATATAATTTGCAACAGGGAGATCAGACCTTGACCCAGTACTATGCCTCTGTCAAAGCTGCGTTTGAAAGACTTAATGCTCACTGGCCTTTTTGTTGCTCGAAGCAAAAGGACCATCAAGAACAAACCATGGTTGCTCGTTTTCTTACCGGTCTTTCTTCATATTTTTCTGTTGCAAAAGTTCAAATGTTGACTGGATCAAATGTTCCCACTCTTGCTGATGCTTACAATCGTCTGAGTAGACTTGCGATCTCTGTGCCACAATCTCAGCCTGTGACTCAGTCATCTGCTCTTGTTGTCTCATTTGGTTATGGGTGTGGAATATTCAGAATATCAGAGGACAAGGACGTGGACGTGGTATGGGAGGCAGAGGAAAGCTTCAATGTACATTCTGTGGAAAATCTGGACATTTAGAAGATCGTTGTTGGGATAAGCATGGTCGGCCAACCTCTTCTTCATCAAAGTCATATACTCCTAAAGCAAATGTTACTACTATCGAGGCAACAAATGTACAAGAGAATATCTCTGCAAATGAAAGTAGTATCACCCTTAGTCGTGCGGAATATGATGAGCTGATAGCTCTTCGACCTTTGAGTTCCACCCCTCCTGTAGCTGGTGTTGCCTATTCAACCAGAAATCATCTTCATCCGACTGATAGTAAGTGGGTTATTGACTCTGGTGCATCCAGACATTTGTGTGGAAATTCACATGTTTTTTCAGATCTAAGGGATATTAAGGCTCAACTTGGAGTCTCATTAGCCGATGGGAGTTTCTCCCTGGTTGTTGGTCAGGGAAATATTTCTATATCCTCCTCATTACAGTTGAAAAATGCTCTTCATGCTCCAAACTTTCCTCAAAGTTTACTCTCTGTTAGTTGCCTTATAAAAGAACAAAACTGTAGAGTAATATTTGATCCAATGGGTTGTCATTTTTAGGATTTGATGACGGGGAAGAAGATTGATGGAGGCTATGAAGAAAATGGAATTTACTACCTACATCATCCAATGGGTACTGTTCATGCTGCAGTGGAACATTCATTCAGTTCTGTTCAGTGGCATCGTCGTCTTGGTCATCCTTCATTGTCAAAGCTTCGGTCGGTCTTTCCTCAGATTCCTTCTATCACATCATTTCAGTGTGAAGCATGTCAGTTGGGCAAGCATCATCGAAGCTCGTTCCCTTCGAGTCAGAGTCAGTCTAGTAATAAAGTTTTTGAACTTCTTCATGCAAATGTATGGGGTCCTAGTAAGATTCCTACTAGGACTCAGTGTCGTTATTATCTTGTTATTGTTGATGATTTCTCTAAATTGTCATGGGTATTTTTAATAAAGGAACGATCTGAAGTTCCAAGTATTATCAAACCCCTAATTCTTGAAATAAAAACTCAGTTTGAATCTATTGTCAAGATTGTTCGCACTGATAATGCTCTCAAGTTTAAATCAAAAAGTCTGTTACAATTTTACCAAGATCATGGCATCCAACCCTAAACTTTTTGTGCCTATTCATCTCAATAAAATGGGGTGGCTGAGCGAAAACATCGGCACCTGCTTGATGTTGCCAGGACCATTATGATTCAATCCAATGTTCCTGCGTTATACTGGGGTGATGCGATTACCACTGCTTGCTATCTGATCAACCGCTTGCCTTCGTCTTCTGCGGGTGATCAAATTCCATTACATATCCTAAAACCTAATGCTCCACTTTTTTCTTTCTCACCAAAAATATTTGGAAGTGTTTGTTTTGTACATAAACTTGGCCCTGACCGTGATAAATTAGCCGCTCAAGCTACAAAATGCATATTTATAGGTTATCCAAAAAATCAAAAGGGCTATCGATGTTATGATCCTATTTCTCGCCGAGAGTATGTCAGTGCGGATGTATCTTTCTTGGAATCCTCTCCATATTACTCTAATTCTGGTTCCCCGTTGCAGGTTGATCCAGCTGAGTCCTTTCCATTACCTATACCTCCTTTTCCTTTGGAATCTGTGCCATCATTACCGAACCAAACTCCATCCTCTTCCAGATTTAATAATCCTCCATTGGTATATGTGCGTAGAGCTCCACTTCCGCAAGAGCCTTCATCTTCTTCTTCTCTTGAGGTAAGTTCTACTGACAATAGTGATCTTCAGGATGATGATAACAGGCCTATTGCTCTACGAAAGGGGACACGACAATGTACCGTATATCCCATATCTCATTTTGTCTTCGATGCCAGAATTGGAAATCAGATGAAGTCTTTTATTTCAGTCTTATCTGCTGAAACCATTCCTCTGAACTATCAACAGACAGAACTTGATAATCGCTGGAAGCTGGCTATGCAAGAAGAAATGAATGCTTTAGTATCTCAGCATACATGGGATCTAGTTGATTCCCCAGCAGATGCTGACATTGTTGGATGTAAATGGGTGTATACAATAAAGTACAAATCTGATGGTTCTATTGAAAGGTAGAAGGCCAAATTAGTAGCGAAAGGATATACTCAGACATATGGTATTGACTTCCTTGAAACTTTTTCTCCGGTTGCACAGATGGGTACCATCCGTCTTGTTCTCTCAGTTGTTGTTCAGCATGGTTGGAGTCTGTGCCAATTAGATGTGAAAAATGTATTTCTATATGGTGATCTATCTGAGACCGTCTTCATGCAACAACCTCCAGGATTCGAGGTTGAGGGGGAGTGTCAGAAAGTGTGTAGATTGAGAAAGGCGATTTATAGCTTGAAACAAAGTCCTCGTGCATGGTTTCAAAAGTTGTTTGAAGTGATGTCAAGCTTTGGCTTTAATAGATCAGCAACAGATCATACACTATTTATAAAGAAAACTAACTCTGACATAGTTGTTATGGTGGTATATGTGGATGACATCATTCTTACAGGAGATGATGTGAAAACTATTGAAGCCACAAAGGCTCATCTTCAAAAACACTTTGTTACAAAAGACCTTGGTTCACTCAAGTATTTTCTGGGTATAGAAGTTTCTAGGAGCTGTGAAGGGATGGTTTTGTCTCAACGGAAGTATGTTCTTGACTTATTAAAGGAAACAGACATGTTGGGAGCTAAACCATCAAATATTCCCATGGACCATAAAGTTCAGTTGTTTGAAGAAGGGTCAAAACCAGTTGATAGCAAAAGCTATCGCTCCCTAGTAGGGTAGCTATTATATGTAACGGTGACCAGGCCAGATATTGCTTTAGCAGTAAGCAAAGTTAGCCAGTTTTTGGACAAACCAACTGAGGTACACTGGAATGCAACCATAATGATTCTTAGATATCTAAAATCCTCTCCTGGAAAGGGGTTATGGTTCAGGAAAGGTGGAACTACTGGAGATAGTTGCCTATTCTGATGCTGACTATGCTGGATCTATAGTAGATAGAAAATCTACCACAGGATTCTGTGTGTTTTTGGGAGACAACTTGATTTGGTGGAGAAGTAAGAAACAAAATGTGGTTTCCAGGTCGAGTGCAGAATCAGAATATCGGGCTATGGCCCAAACAACTGCTGAATTGATGTGGGTTCGCACTGTTCTTCATGATCTCCAGGTGAAGTTTTCCTCTCCAATGTCCATGATGTGCGATAACAAAGCGACGACATATATATCCAACAATCCTGTCTTTCATGAGAGAACAAAGTACATTGAGGTTGATTGCCACTATGTAAGAGATATGATTCAAGCTGGTCATATCACTACCAAATACCTAAAGTCGGAAGACCGAGTTGCAGATATGTTTGCAAAGCCTCTTGCTAGGCCAAATTTCTCAAAATGTTGTGACAAACTGAGCATGATTGATATCTATGCTCCAGCTTGAGGGGGAGTGTTGAGAATAGGTGGTTTTTAGGTTAAAGTTCTTTTATATTAGAGGTGTTTTGAATTTTTGTTTTCATAAGGACTTAGTTGTAATTTTGTCTTTTAGCCTCTCTCTATTTAATAATAGAGAGAAGCCCTACTCGAGAGATAACGAAAGTAAGTTTTTGTGCAGCCGTCTCTCTCTTTTTTTTTTTCTCTCTCTCTCTACACAGGTGGCTGCTTCCTTCTACAGATGTAATGTCTCATTCTCTTCTGATTGTTGTTGAGTGCAAAATCGCCAATCAGGGAAGCTGATTGGGGAATGCCATAGAGAAGGAAGCCTCTAATATATGGATTTTTTGGAAATACCCAAGAATACTTTTTGTTAGAATGTTCAAAAATTAGGTTTAGATTTGTGGCATAAAAGACTGGGCCATCCTCATGTATCTATTACAATATTTTTCAAGTTTGAAAAAATTTTGTAATTTTGAAAATTTTACTTATAAGTACTGTATTTTTGAGAAAATAAAGTGATTACTATTTCATGAAAGAACCTTTGTTTCTTCTAGACCGCTTGAGCTAATACATTCAGATGTATGAGGCTCAACACCAGTCTTATCTAAAGGTGGTTATACATACTATGTGATTTTTGTTGACGATTTCTCTAGGCATGTGTGGATTTACTTCCTTAAAACATAAATATAAAGTTTTTACATATTTTCAAATATTTCATAACCTGGTTAAAAATAAGTTTGGAAATGAGATTTCTATCTTTCGTACTGATTCAGGGAGAGATTTTTTATCAAAAAAATTTAAGAAATATTTAAATTTGCATGGCATCACACAACAAAGATCTTGTCCACACACACCATAGCTAAACGAAAATATAAATACACTATGAAAACCCCAAGAACACCAATTGTGGACTGAAAATTTGTGGGTTAAAGCTACATTGACTGTTGCATATCTCGTTAATAGAATGCCATCTTCTTTGCAAAACACAACACCAATTGGAAAACTTTTTAAATTAGTTCATGATTATTTTAGACTAAAAGTGTTTGGATGCAAATGCTTTGTTTTTACTGATAAAAATGATAAACTTTTTCCTCGTGACATCCTTTGTGCCTTCTTAGGTTATGCAAATAACCAAAAAGGTTATAGGTGCTTAGATTTAAAAATAAAAAATTATATGTTTTGAGAAATATATCTTTTTTAGAAAATAAAAAATTCTTTGATTTTGAAAATACTAAGGAAGTAATTGATTATTCCTTTTTATTTGACTTAGTTTCAGAACATAATGACTTTGATCATGAATGCGACCTTGATAATGGTTGTGAATGTGATCTTGATGATGGTCGAAATATGATAGAAGGTGACCTTGACAATGGTCATGATGCTGTGATTGATGAAGAGTGATTGAACTTTTTGCAATGGTATTTTTAAAAGATATTTTCACTAAAAGATTTGGAAAATCGATAACCAAATAAATAAAAACCGACTTTCCACGAATGTGGCAAGTACGGGTCGAATCCTTAGGGAACGGGAAGATACTCAAATTAATTCTAAAAATTTCAATTTATTAATATCATAAATGTTATAACTAAGTCAAACACTACAATTCTAATTAAGTTACAAATTAAAAACAAAAATTAACTCCTAAGCAGGTTGCTAAGTCTTCTCCAGATCGCTAGGAGCATTTTTGTCTTTTCACTACAGTTGCATTTCTCCCGCTCAATATGAATGTACCTGTATTGAACTTATCAACCTAAACAAACAAAAAATATAAAGTTAGTGAACCCTTACAACAATTACTTCTAAAAATTCAGTAAAACCAATTCTACAATTACTTACTAAATTTAAATTGCAATTAAATTAAAATTAAACTAAAGAGATAATATTGAATTCACTAACTAATTAATTTAAGTCTAACTAAGCTAACTACTGTAATTACACTAACTAATATGCAGAAAAATAAGAAAAACTATCGAAAATCAACTAAGTGATGAAATAACGGTTTTGCCCTCAATA
The DNA here is from genome assembly GCF_984573655.1 of Nuphar pumila. NCBI lineage: Eukaryota > Viridiplantae > Streptophyta > Magnoliopsida > Nymphaeales > Nymphaeaceae > Nuphar > Nuphar pumila. The sequence goes on along the minus strand of NC_143259.1, from coordinate 23,465,399 downwards.
TAGTGCAAAATTAAAATCTGACAAGTTTTCGAAAATAGACTGTTTGGATGCCCAAACAGAGTCCGAATTCGCTGATTTTTCTTCTGTTCTCTTCCTGACAGATTCAAGAATCTGTCAGATTTTATGGATCTCAAAACTTCATTCGGGAGCTCCGGATATAGGCGTTTTAAGTTCGGAAAATTTTTGAAAACAGGCTTGTCCCGAAATTGGAATTTGTAAAAATCCAGTTTTTGCAAAACGCTTAAAAATCAGACCAAATCAACTCCAATTGAGTTGATTTTTGGTCTGATGACAGTGAACACATCAATGAAGAGAATAGAACAATTTTTTTAGAAAAACTCGGAAAAACTGCACATAAAATAACGAGTGCAATTCGGTGCAAAATCCGGTTTTGAAATTCAGTGCACTATTCACTTAAAAGAATTCATTTTATGCACTGTGATATTTAATCACATGCAATAACAATCATTTTCAGTCCTAAGACTAACTAAATAACAGTAAATAAAATTAATTAAACTAATTACACCAACATAACAATAACTTAAACAAATTAATGCTAAAATAAAATACTAAACTACATGCAATTGCTACACTAACTTGAAATAGAATACAACTATGAACTAGAATACCTAAATTAATGAAGTATCTAATCTTAATACAATTAACCTAATGTAAACTAACTAATGAACTTGAAAAAGAAAAAATAAATTTGAAACTAACTTTAAATTAAGGTTATAAAGTAACTAAACCTAACTAGAGTTAGTTAATCTAATTAGGGTTAGTTACCTAACTAGGGCACTAAGGGGGACCTAACTGGAGTTAATTACTAATTAGCAAAGGTTAGATTTACCTAATTAAACACCCTACACGATTTTGAAAATCAAACACAAAGTCAAAACTTACCTAATTTAAGGAAATGAAAATTCAAAACTCTAAATGGACTTAACCTAAATGGAAGAGGCACTGCATAATGTTTAGGCTAAATGGAGCTAAGGTGGGGCCCATGCACTATTTCCTTAGGGAGGCACTTGCCTTCTAAAGCCAAACTCGTCAGCCTCGGAGGGCCCACACGATTTTTGGCTTGCCTTATAGATTCGGTCCTCCTATTTAGCAAATGAAACCTTCCTACAATCAAGACCTTTGACATTTAAGTAAGGTGATTCAAAGCTTTGAATCACTTTACTTAAATGGATCACCACAAGATTTATCGGTCAAAACCTTTCCCATTTGGGTTTCACGAATTTGGAACCTCCCTCTCACTTACTAAAAATCGCCCAACTATGCATTTACCAAAATATCCCCCATTCAAAATTCGAAAACCATTATGCATGCTAACTAAACTATTTAACTATATGCGGACCTAGTTAATGCTAAATTAACTACAAGGGTAAGAATGGAATGCAAGGGAAAACATGTATAGCTATTACTAAAAAGAAAACACAAGCTTAAGTGCTAATTTAGTTAATAGTTGACTAAACCTATTACAATGAATCTAGACCAAAGTAAGGAATTTTCTAAACTTGCTAAACTTACCAAAGGACGCCTAAGACCTTGCTGGACCTCTAATGGCTGCCGTCCTCTTTGAAGAAGATGGCAGCCCCTACAACCGATTTTACAAAATATAAAAAGAATGCTTTTTGATTAAATAAAAACATGACAAATAAGACTCATTTCTACTTACATTAATCTACTGATTAGACTCGATCTAATGGGGTTTGCAAACATTATTTTTAACTACTGTAATCTGCTAAAAAAAATTACAGAACTCGACACACAAAGAAGACTCTCAAACCCAAACAATCGGCTAGATTGAATCTAGCCAATGTTTTTATAACTTAATGAATTTAATGACCCGACATAAACAAACATTTAAGCTAACACTAGACTCAGACAGACCAATACTGTAAATAAAAATTCAAAAACTTAAAATGAAAATTAGAAAAACCAGCTAGACTAGGTCTAGTCGATTTTTCACTTTTGACACAAAAACACAAACTACAATGAAGAACATCTAAGCTATGAACTAAGACTCGATCTTAACTACTGAAATTACAGAATCCAGATAGTGATTTGATGTCAAAACAAATCAGAAAATTAAAATAAAAAATATAGAATGGGTATGACTCGATACGATTAAAGGGGACTCGATCTATGCTAAAAGAAAGGAGAAGGGGAAGACCTACCTCTAGGGCAGTCCGACGAGGGAGGGGGTGAGGTAGAGCGGTTAGTGAATCTCGAGAAGCACGCCCAAACATCCTTTGATGTGCTGCAACCTTTCCTTACAATGCTTCACCCACCTTGGCACCTCTTTGTAGAGGGTTAGAAGTAGAAGAGGGAAAGCCGTGTAGAGGGAGGGACGGCTAGCCAAGTTGGTGTAGATGGCACACCATGAGGCAAAGCTTCAACGTGATCTGCAGCCCTGCAAAAGAGAAATCAACAATACTTCAAAGAATACAAAAACATGGAGGAAAGAAAGAAAAAGAAGGCAGGACACACGCTCGTAGAGAGGGGCATGTGGTAGAGGGAGAGAGAAGAAAGAGAGGAGAGAGAGAGAGGGGCGGTTTTCTCAAGACCCAAAAATGCCCATCACATTTTTTCCTAACTATTTATACCCCCTAGTCTAACCTAATTCTAATAACCTCCTAAGTAGAAAGTAAATTTTAACTAAGTGCTTAAACTATGTTTTATTTACACTAAACTACCAAAACGAGTTAGAAAGAGGGGGTTTTTGAAAAATATTCTTGAAAAACTCTTCAAATCACGTGGGTTTGGACTGTTTAGGGTTTGGGTCCAGTTCAAGATCCAAATTGAGGCTCTTGGGTTGGAACTTGATCCAGTCTACCTTGAAATCCGATCTAAAACCCTAAAAAATGTGATATTTTTCACGTTTTAACTTCGATTCGAGTGAAATTCAAACCGAGACCTCTTTGTATCTAAATACATCCATTCATGGGTTCTAAACCATTAAAAACATGTGAAAATGCATGAATATTGAATAAGAATGATGTGCATTTCATGCATCATCAAAGAGCAAACCCCTAAAGTTAACAACTATTTGCAATACTCTAGGCATAGAGATTCAAATCACCCATGTTCCCTGAAAAAATATTCTGATCAGTCTAAAGAACAAACCATAGGGTCATCCAGGATCTTTAAACAATCTAACAAGTTTGTGTCCTATGACTCATTTTTTCCCAAATACACGACATTCATTGCATTAATTCATTCATACGTAGAACCCTCAACTTATGCTCAAGCCAAAGAACATTCTGAATGAGTTGAAGCCATGAGGGTAGAATTGGAAGCTCTAGGGAAGGTTAAGTTGTAGGTGGGTATATAAAGGTGAAAACCAAGTGTGATGGGACACTTAAAATATAAAGCGAGATAAGTCACCAATGAATATTCCTAAGAACACGGCATAGACTACGAAGAATACTAGCATATTTCTTCACCAAACCTCTTGTTGCTCCCAGGTTTCACTTCCTTTTAGACAAACTTTCGATTGTTACATTGTAAGTTTGAGGGGGAGTGTTAAATTGTATATATATATGTATATATATATAACATATATATGTATATATGTATTTATATATGTACATACGAGAGTATGTATATGTATTATATATACATATGTGTATATATATTCTTTTGATCTATATATTTTTTATTTCTTTATTTTTCCTTTCTTTTTATTTTATTTTATCTAGTTCTCTTTGAATTAGAACTTTGTTGTAGTTCACTTTTGAACTAGATTTTGAAAAAGAGCTGTTGGAGCGAGCTCCAACGACTCTTTTGAGCTCTCCTCTCCCTTCTTTTGTATATAAATAGGGTTGATCCCCTCCCATTGTATTTAAGAATGCTTTTTGCATTTTTGTGAGGTTTCAATAAATTATTATTTTTACATATTGTGTTTGCCTTTTGTGGCACTTGTGAGTGTGCTCATTAGTGGCTTTTGTGATTTGGAACTGTGTAGGATTAGATCTGACATTTGGTGGCTCAATCCATGCAAACAAGCGTATACCACCATATGGTACTGTGGTTCAGAACCATAATAGATTTTCTCTCTCTCTCTCTCTATATATATATATATGTCATTTATGCAGTGGTGCTGCATGCTTCACACACAGCTCCACTGCCGATGACCATCCATCTCAACATTTCTCAAGATGGACACCACACCCATCTCTAGAAATGTTAAGATGGGTGGCTGTCAAGCAGGTCGCTGCATGTGACACAGCATATAATGTGAAGTTATATATATAGATGTATATATAGTGGAGGAATTAAGGGAGTTGACATCAGAAATCTTTTCCTTTCATCCTCCTGGTAAAAGCAATCGTATCAACGACTTGTCTTTGCAGCTTTCTCTGGTCGGTAAGATGGAGGGGGTGTGTAAAGCGACTTCTATTGACTTCTGTTGTCCCTTCACCGGCATCCTTAGCAACTCCTCTATCTTATTTGGCTCTGGCAAACAAGGGATTCATCTCTTTGATGCTGGTATTAGAGGGTCTAAGCTCAATGGTTAATCCTTGTGTCGAGCTAGTTCCTGGTGTTAGCAGAACTCATACTCTCCCTTCACTGTCTGCCATCTTATTTCAACATTTACCACTTTCATTCCAAGAATTTGTTGTCCCTGACCCGCCAGCATCTTTAGGGAGCTCTTTTGAACATGAAGGGTTCATTATGTGTCGGCACATACATCCTATATATATATATATATATATATATATATATATATATATATATATATATAAATGTTTGCTACCCTCGTGGGCTCCAAACCCTCTAGTAAAATCTTTAATGTTTTTATTTATTTTTTACTCCTTTTGCAGATCTGGCCCTCTAGATGTGATCTGCGTGTTTGGTTTAGTAGAACACTGGCCCATGGATCATGTTTTTTTGATGTGTATGTGGAATTTTCTAGAGATTGAAAAAGTCAATGGCCTGAAATTTCAACCCTAAGAAAAAACATATTTTTACATTAAAAAAACACACTTCAATGATCAATTCCTACTATTTTGGCCTTTCTGAACACATCCATGTGGTTAGATTTGGTCAAAATCACCTTCTCCTATGAGTTTCACCTTGGAGGTTTGGAACCTATGAGGATAACCAATATTTTTCCCATCCACCCACCCACAAGCAATTACACATACACTTGCTGGTATTTAACTTGGTGTAAAGTATATCACATTCATCACATCTCCCCTTGCTCAGAGTTGTTTCTTTTTTGTTTGTTTCCTGCCATTCTTTAAATGTTTTCTCAACTTTGGCAATTAAATTTTTTTTCTATCTTTATATATATATATATATATATATATGTATATATATATATATAAACTCTTGTCTTTAGACTTCCCAAGTGCCTCTTTTGCATGTAATACAATTTATCATTTGCTTTTAGGAACAATTTATAGAAACATACCCAATGTTCAATGTATTTACCGATACATACCCAATGTTTCAAGGATTATGCTCACTGGCTGACATTTGCTATCATCTACCAAGGTGCTTATGGCCAACTCTGATGCGTTTCAGTGAGACTGGGTTAGTTTTAGAGGGTTAGGTAGGCTAGATTGGGTTTACGGTCAAGTCAAAAAGTCAATGCAGGTAACAAGTAAGGTGGTGCTGATAAGGTTCGGTAAAAAATTCGGTTCTCCCAATTCACAGTAGATAAAATGCTGAAAATTTAGGAGGAACTTCAGGACACGTTCGACAAGCTTGGGTAAAAATATCAAGATTTTAGGACTTGTCGTTTGGGAGATAAAATTGTTGGAAGTTCTTGGTTTTTTTGAGGACATGGTTCTGTTTAGATTCTGCCAGACCCTAGAAATTAATTTATTCCTTTTCAACTACCAATCACAAAATGACTTTGGGATAGGCTAGGAATGGTGCGGTTAAAATTTGAGGTTCAAGATCTTTCAGGACAGGGAGATAAAAATAAGAGAACACAAAAAATAGCTTTGAGTCTGGACTTGTTCTTGACTAAGATTTGGTAAAAACAGGTTATGGTGTCAGATTTATTCCTCCTCGCTGGGAATGAGTTTGGATCAGATTTTTTGGTGGGTTGGTTAAGGACATATGGGTTAAACTAGGGTTAAATTTGCATGCTTGGACTAGGTACGATTTGAGAGAAACATTGGTTTAAAGTTGGGCTAAATTCTAGAAATCTCAGCAACAGAATGCTCTTTTCAGGTTTGGGTTTAACGGGTTTGGAAGATCCAAACGTGGTTCAGAGATGAGGTTTGGATTGAGAATTCTTACCAGCTATTAGAGAATTTTTCAAGTACACATGGAGGTTTTGGACATCCCCGTCTAGACTATTGTAAACAAGTTTGATCATCACGAGTACGTCATCAAGAGACTCCCTATCTATTGATTCAATGACATTTTCAAAGTCATAATCACAATCACAATCATCAATATCTTGGTTGGAACCAAGATAAAATAAAAACGAGTAGTCAGCTACTTTCTTTGCTTAACCTTTATCAAAGAAATTTACTTTTTCTAAAAAAGTTACATTTCTAGAAATATATAATTTTTCAGTCTTAGGATCGTAGCATCGATATCTCTTTTGGTTGTCGGTATAAATAAAAAGGCATAAGGACAAAACTTGTTATTTTTGTTGGTTAATACAAAACATTTGCAACAAAAGATGTGTAATCTAGCATTGTCGCGAGAGAGTTTAAAAAGTTTTTCAATAGGTGAAATATTTTGTAAGAGGATGATGACATTCTGTTTATAAGATAAACAACTGTTCAAACGACTTCTATCCAAAAAATCATACTTACATGGCTAGCAATAAGCAAGGTTCTTGAAGTTTCAATGATGTGCCTATGTTTTTTGTTGTTGTGGTGTGTGAGGACTTATGTCACATTGGTGCGGGTGCAGGTACAAGTGCGACGATGTGCCATTTTAAAAAAACTTGGGAGCAGGGTTGCGAGGGGGTATATATATATATATATATATATATATATATATATATATATATATTGGGTGCGAGGGGCTTGAGGAACCCCTTGGGAGGGGCTTGAGGAAACCCTTAAGGGGGGCTCAAGGTACCCCAACCCATTCTCGAGCCCCTCCCTTTTCTAACTTATCATAATGGACTCGGTCAAAGTTGATCGAGTCTATTTTGGACAAAGATAAGCTTGGTTGTGGGTTGACCATACCCAGGGTCACATTGACCCTACCGGATGCCGCACCCACACCCGCGTTGCGTTGTGTTGACGTCGGTGAGGCAACCTCTATGGTGAGTCCCGTGACATAGGTGAGGACAAGATCTTTGATGTGTGATGCCATGAAAGTTAATATAATCTTTAAAATCATTTGATACAAATTTTCTCTCTCAATCAATAAGAGATATAGAGATTTTGTTTTCAAACTTATTTTTAACCAACTTATGAAAATTTTGAAAGTGAAAAAAGATTTTAGATTTATGCTCAAGGAAGTATATCCAAGTGTGTTTGGTAAAGTAATCCACAAATATGACATAATATGCATATCCACCTTTAGATAATACGGGTGCTGGACCTCAAACATTTGAATGAGCTAACTCAAGTGGTTTCGATAAAACAAAAGTTCTATTATTGAATAATAATCTCTTCATTTTTACAAGAACACAATCTTCACAAGAGAAATCATTAAGATTACAAAAATTTTCTAAATTTGGAAAATATTGGATTTTTGATATATTTGGATGTTCTAATCTGCACACTTTCTACCTATCAGTATTAATCAATCTCTGAAAAGCTTGGCAGATCTGTATGTCAAAGAGATAGTCCGACTACATGGAGTGCCATTATGCATCATATCTGATTGTGACCCATGATCCAGATCACGTTTCTGACAACAATTGCAGAAGGCTTTCAAAACAAAGTTACAATTCAATACAACTTTCCATCCACATACTGATGGACAATCTGAAAGGACCATCAAAACCCTGGTAGATATGCTAAGGGCGTGTGCTTTATATTGGTTTGGTGAATGTTATCGTCATATAAAATTAGCAGAATTCGCCTACAACAACAGCTATCATGCCAACATTGGAATGACACCCTATGAGGCATTATATGGTAGGCCTTGTTGATTGCCAATATATTGGAGTGATGTTGGAGATAGAACTCTTGAATCCCCTATTGCCATCCAACACCTTTCGGATCAGTTGCAGATGATTTGACAACGTCTACTTACAGCTCAAAGTTGATAGAAAAGCTACGCAGATCAAAGGGTGCCATGAGCTAGAATTTGATGTTGGAGACCACATTTTTATTAAAATATCACCAACCCAAAGTGTTTTTAGGTTTGGTAAAAAAGGCTAGCTTAGTCCTAGATATATTGGTGCCTTCGAAATATGTTCGAATAGCGGCATATCGAATAGCTCTACCACCACAGTGCGCACAAATACATAATGTATTTCTTGTATCGATGTTCAAAAAGTATATCAAAGACTCTTCTCATGTAATTCAACATGAAGATCTAGAGGTGCATGATGACTTGACACTGGAAGAACTAGTGAAAATTATAAATCATTGTGAGAAGATACTGAGAAATAAAACAATCTCATTAGTCAAAGTCCGATGGCAACACCACGGCATTGAAGAGTGTACCTGGGAACTAGAAATAGAGATGCTGGAAAAATATCCCCATCTATTTCGATTAAATGTATAGATTAATTTCGAAGACAAAATATTTTTAGAGGATAGAAAAGTAATACCTGAAAATTTTAAAGGTTTAATAAATTCTTTCATTTTGATTTGTGACTTTTGAAGTAAGCTTAAACCCCATTAAATTTGAGTCGAATCTAAATGACATTCGAGGTCCAGAAGCTCGATCAAAGTGAGATAAGGATTTGAATCCTTTGTTTGTTTTGGATATTGATCCAAATCCATAGTGACTAGATCCTTTAAACAAATATGGACAATATCCAAATGGATATTTTTAACAAATCTGGATATTAACCAAGATCCAAAATTCAGGGATATATGTTGGGAAATATTTAAATTGTTTAGGGACAAAACAATAACTTCAACAACTTAGGGGTATATTTTGAAAAAGAATCAATTTATCTAAGGGTAAAATGGTAATTTTATGACTCAAGGTTATTTTCAGGAAAATAGTTAAATTATATAAGGGTAAAATGATAATTTACCTCCTCAGGGGCATACTCAGGTAAATGCCCAAACCACAAACGAGTAAAAAGGCAATTTTCATAACCTAAGTGGCAACTTGGTTACGTGGAATAAGACCAAGGGCATTTTAGTAAAAATAAATGGGTTTTTTAGAAATTATAAAATTAATAAATAAAAGAAATAATAAAATAATCAAAATTCCCACTATTTTTTTGTAAAACTATTGAATGACAATGGTTTTCACAAGTGGTTTTGCAAAACCATGTTCCAGAAACCATGGGCCCAGAACATGGTTTTCAGGAAGGCCAATCAAGAGAGGACACCTAGCAGGGGTCTCTCTCTCTCTCTCCTAAAAAATATTGTTTCCCCTTCTCTATATAGCTCTCTCTCTTTCTCTCCCAATTTCTTTCTTTCTCCATCTAAAACCTAGGTTCTCTCTCTAGAAAACTCTACCCAAACCCTGCTATTTTTCCGATCTGTTTTGGTAGAAAGACTCATAATCCCGACCTCTATATTCCTACGGTTTCAATTTGTTTGGGTGAACTCTGCCCAAACAAATCCGGCTTTTTGAGTGTCGCTAGTAGGGGGTGTTGCTCGATTAAAAACACGGTAAGCAAATCTGAGCTCTCTTGTGACTTGGCCGTGCATACGCACACCCCTTGCATAGGTTAATCCTTGAAGCGTATTCGAGATGCTTCACACGGTGCAACCACGACACCAGAGGCCTTATATGGGTACTCCCCTGTGACGTGGAGACCCCACTACCATGCACTTCTTAGAGTCCATTTCTAGTCACACACGCCTCTGTCAAGGCATATTTACACGAACACCCATAGCAACAGAGGCCTTAACTGGCCACCCTCTTTTGTTTGCGGAACCCCTCACCACTGTGCACTTTTCTTAGCACCCTCGCCTTCGTTAAGGCGCTTTTCACGGTCTGCCCAAGGCACTAAAGATTTTTCTGGCCACCCTCCTTTGCCGGCGAACCTACTAATCCATAGGCGCTGCCTAGGCACCTATCACATTTCACTTATGGCACCGATGACCTTCTCGGTTTATCCATAGGAGTAACTTCTGGGAAGGAGGAAGGTCTGTGTTAATTATCTTCCTAGTATAGAGGTGTCTATTAAATGACATAAATTTTTAGCTAACTTATTTTACTAGAGATGACAGATTATGTTGTCATTTTGGGAATGGATTGACTGCATGAGCACTTTGCTAGTCTAGAGTGTCATGGGAGAAAGGTCTTGTTATAATGACCTAATTACCCAACTATTGAGTTCAGTTATGTATATCATTTTGAAAAGAAATGAACGATCTCTGCACTAATGGTGCAAAAGTTTTGTTTACCTTATTAATGTTATATTTTTTTCTATGATTATGAAACAAACAATTTGGAAGTAGTAAGGAAATTTTGTTAGACAGGGCAGATATCGTTTATTTGTATTTGTATTTAAGTTTGGATCCAGATCCGGATCCAAACTTCTTGTAACATATCCAGCCAATATTGGGGCATACTTGTAAATTCTTGTAACCTATTAGAGTTACCTAGAAAGTACCATGTATGAGGTTTTGTTTTATAAACTAAAGAAACAGATCACGATTTTTCCAATAAGGAAAAACGTGATCAATTGCAGCCCCATTATCTTTCTTCTCTGCAGTTCCTTGTTCATCGTTCTGGAGAAGTCTGATATGGTATCAGAGCAGCTCTGATCCGAGGGCTGAAGGTTTTTCCAACAGGTACGTCTCTAAGAGATCTTATTCCCCTCCTTATTTCTTTTCTACCTGTTCACTGTTCTGCGCCTTCCCCTTTCTAAATATCCTCTTTTATTTCCCCATCTGCTATTTCTTTCTCTGAAACTGAATTGCGTTAAATTTATTTCTTTCTCCAGAATACCCCTTTTGATTTGTGTTAAATTTATTCCCTAATCTTCATTTCTCTGAAAATGGATTGGGTCTTTTTTTCAAACCAGTTTCACGGTAACCATTATCCCCCTCAAACCAGTTGGGTCTGGGACAAACCTGTTTCACGATCCACGATTTTTTTGTTTCCTGAAACTGATTTGGGTTTACGTTAAATCAGTTTCACGTAAACCTTTCCTTTCCTTTCAGTTTCACGATTTCATATCAAGTTTAGATTGGCTTTTCTTCCCTAGATAAACCTGATTCACGATCCACAATTCCTTTGTTCCCTGAAACTGGTTTGGGTTTACGTCAAATCAGTTTCACAAAAAAAAAACCTTTTCTATCAGTTTCACGATTCCATATCGAGTTTAGATTTTCTTTTCTTCCCTAATCCTCAATTTATGATGCTCCTTACTTGCATTCGTTACTGTTGTGTGCAATCATAAAAAAAAAATTGAAATCAGATTACATCTGTACACCAGGCCTGTGATTTCTCATTCACGTTAAGTACTCGAGCTTTCTCCTGTAAAAAAAAATAGGAGACGAGTCTTATTCTATTGCATCGTGATTGCACACGCCAAAAAAATTTTTTATTCATGGATTTTCCTTCTCAGTCATTTCTCTCATCTAATTTTCTTGGTCAACTTATTTCTGAAAAACTTACCAATTCGAATTTCCTGATCTGGAAAAGACAAATTCTTCCCTTTATTAAAAGTCAAGGTCTCTCTGGACATCTCACTGGATCAATCCCAGCCCCTCCAGAATTTATTAAACAAGGAACTACGGATGGAAATGAGGCTGATTCTATACAACAAATTCCAAATCCCAATACGAGATTTGGATGAAACGTGATCAGGCTGTAGTTGCTTTTATTATCTCTACTATGTCTCAAGAAGTATTGGTGGGGATTCCAGACGAATGCTCAACAAAAGAATTGTGGGACAGACTAGTGAAGACGTATTCTCAGATATCAGAGGCTAGAATTTCCTTTCCTCAACGTGAATTTCAACTTCTGACTAAGGGCTCCATGTCTGTCATGGAGTACTTGAACAAGGCTAAGACTATCAGTGACCAACTTGCCGTTGTAGGGTATGAAGTAACAGATAAAGACAAGGTCAGGCAAACCTTGAATGGATTGGGACCAGAATTTCATGTTCTCTCGACTTCATTGCTATGCCTACCTGATCTACCATCATTTGAAGACTTGCAAGCAAAATTACTTCAATATCAGATGACTTTGAAGGGGATGTCACATGAAACTGGTGGACAGGTTCTTGCTACTGGTGTTTTCTTTAGTCAGGGACGTGGTGATAATAATTTTGGTGGTGGCAGAGGACGAGGACGAGATACTCTAGGGGGACGTGTACTATTGCCTACCCTGAATGCTTCACCTCTTTATAATATGAAAAACGTACCCACATGTTATATTTGCAACAAGCGAGGCCATATAAAAGCCAACTGTTGGCACAATCCGCAGAACAAAGGAAAGTTTCAAAAGGGTGAGAGCTCGTCAGGACGCAAGGATAATTCTTCAAAGTTTGGTGGAGATGTGAAAGGGCTTCTCTTAGCAACGTTGTCCGAACTTGATCTGAAACGCGATGATAAAGGAGTATGGTATATTGATTCTGGGGCAGCTAATCATGTCACAGGTAATGCGGGTAAATTCTCTACTTTAACTCGCTATTTTGGAAAAAGTAGTATAGTCACTGGAGATGGGTCACACCATCCCATCACACACATTGGAAATGTTTCTATTCCCTTGCCTAAATCTCCACTTCATCTTTCCAATGTTCTTCATGCTCCAGATATTACAAAAAATATTGTTTCCGTTTCTAAGCTTGTTGATCATACCAATTCTTCCGTTGAATATACTCCGTCTTCTGTTTATGTCAAGGATCTACAAACGAAGGAGACATTCGCTAGAGGGGAACGCCGGGGAAATATGTATGTCTTCCAGGAGGATCCTTCTACTTGTGTTCGACCTACCTTGAAGTCCTCTCCTCAGTCTATGTCGTCAAAGAATGTTCATGTGTTCAGTTTGCAATCATCGAATAAATGTAATAAGCTTGATTCTTGGCATTCACGTCTTGGTCATTGTGGTTAAGTCTTTGTTGAGCGATTAGTATCTGATGGTCTTATTCCTGAATCTAGCTTGATTCCTAGTTCAGTTAATGAAATGTGTTCAAGTTGTCAAATGTGTAAGAGTCATGTTCTTCCTTTACATTCAATAAATGAGAGAGCTTCAAGGCCTTTTGAAATCGTCTGTTCTGATGTGTGGGGACCAACTCCTAATCCCTCTAATTTTGTCAACAAATATTATGTTATTTCTATCGATAATTTCTCCCGTTTCACTTGGATATATTTCATGAAGAAAAAATCAGAAGTTTTCTCTATTTTTCGTTGCTTTCATGCATTTGTCAAAACTCATTTTTCTTGTAATATTTTACATTTCCAATGTGATGGTGGGGGGGGGGGGGAATACTCCTCTAGGGATTTTATCAATTATCTCCAAGATAGTGGGATAAATCGTAGAGTATCTTGTCCGCATACGCCCCAACAGGATGGAGTTGCAGAACGGAAACACCGTCACATTGTGGAGAGCGCTATGAGCATGATGCACATAAGTCGTACTCCCATAGGACTCTGGACAGAGGTCTTTCACTATGCTGTTTACATTATTAATCGCCAGCCCATGAAGCTTTTAGAAAATAAATCCCCTTATTTCGTCTTGTTTGGGAAACATCCTGATTATGATACAACAACAACAACAACAACTACGCCTTCATCCCAAAACAATTGGGGTCAGCGATATGAACCAAAAAAGAAATTCATTTTGGGTCTTCCACATGAATCCTTTTCCTCCAATCATTTCTATCCAACGCCATGTCCTCGGTGAGGTTCAAAGCATTCATATCCTTTCCTATCATCTCCATCCAAGTCTTCCTAGGCCTACCCGACCTCTTTTAACTAATATATTTTCCCATTTCTCCAACCTTCTAACTGGAGCATCATTAGGCCTTCGCCGAATATGTCCAAACCACCGTAAACGATTCTCTCGCATCTTATTTTCAATGGGTGCAACACCTACCTTCTTACGTATCTCTTCGTTCCGAATCTTATCTTTTATTGTATTTCCACACATCCATCTAAGCATCCGCATCTCAGCTACACTCATTTTTTGAATATGATGTCTCTTGGCAGCCCAACATTCCGTACCATATAGTAAAGCGGGTCTAATAGTCGTCCTATAAAACTTTCCCTTCAACCGCAATGGCATTCTACGATCGCACAGCACTCCAGTAGCACTTTTCCATTTCATCCACCCAACCTTTATCCTATGATTTACATCTCCATCAATTTCTCCATACTTTTGAATGATGGATCCCAAATATTTGAAATAATCATTCACCGGTATATCTTGCTCACCAAGCTTCACTACACTCCCATCCCTACTTCGTTGCTTACTAAACCGACATTCCATATATTCAGTCTTACTCTTACTCAACTTAAAACCTCTAGCTTCCAATGTCTGTCTCCATAATTCTAACTTAGCATTAACCCCAGCTCTAGACTCATCAATCAAAACAATATCATCAGCAAACAACATACACCACAGTACATTTTCTTGAATTGATCTCGTAAGCTCATCCATCACTATCGCAAATAGGAAAGGGCTTAAAGCAGATCCTTGATGTAACCCAACCGTTATCGGAAAATTGGTTGTCACCCCTCCACAAGTGCGGACATTGGTTACTACTCCTTCATACATATCTTTAATTATATTAATGTACTTGAGAGAAACACCTTTCTTCATCATTGTCCACCAGAGAACGTCCCTAGGTACTCTATCGTATGCCTTCTCTAAATCAATAAAAACCATATGCAAATCTTTGTTCCTCTCTCTATATCTTTCAATAAGTTGTCTAAGAAGATGTATAGCTTCCATAGTTGATCTTCCAGGCATAAAACCAAATTGATTCTCCGATATCATGACAACCTTCCTCAACCTAGACTCAATCACCCTCTCCCAAAGTTTCATAGTATGACTCATGAGTTTTATACCACGATAGTTTGTGCAATCTTGTATATCACCCTTATTCTTATATAAAGGCACCAAAGTACTCTTCCTCCACTCATTAGGCATCTTATTTGTTCGCCAAATCAAGTTAAAAAGATTTGTCAACCATTCTAAACCTTTCTCTCCCAAGCATTTCCAAGCCTCGATAGGTATACCATCTGGGCCAACTGCCCTTCTTGATTTCATTTTCTTCAAAGCCTCTGCAATTTCTTTCTTTTGAATCTTGCGCATGAAGTCACGATTTATCTCATGAAAAGGAATGGAGAAGTCTCCAAGATCTTGAGCATGACTATCATTAAATAGCTTATCAAAATAATCTTTCCATCTCTCCTTAATCTCCTCATCTTTGACTAAAACCCTTTGCGTTTCATCTTTGATACATCTAACCATACCCAAATCCTTCGATTTCCTATCTCTCATCTTTGCAAGCCTATAAATATCCTTCTCGCCTTCTTTGGTATCCAACTTGTCATAAACCTCCTTATATACCTTAGCCCTCGCGTTTCGAACAACTTTTTTAGCTTCCTTCTTTGCTATCATATACTTCTCCAAATTCTCATTATCACGACTCTTACTTAGATTTCTATAACACTCTCTTTTAACCTTAATAGCTAATTTGACATCCTCGTTCCACCATGATGTATCCTTACCTAGTGGTGCACCGCCTTTAGACTCACCCAATACCTCCTTAGCTACTTTTCTCATACCACCCGCTATCTTATTCCACATTGATTCTGAATCCTCCTCGAGACACCAATCAACTTCCTTAACTACCTGCTCTACAAACATTCCTTGTTTAGCTCCTTTCAGTGCCCACCACTTAATTCTAGGATCTATCCTATGTCTATCCCTTTTGCGGCATTGTCTAATTCTAAGATCTAAAATTAAGACTCTATGTTGTGTAGCTACACTTTCTCCTGGTATAACCTTACAATCGATGCAACAACCCCTATCTCTCTTTCTAAGTAGGAAAAAATCTATCTGACTCGTATTAACCCCACTTTTAAATGTTACTAGGTGAGACTCTCTCTTCCTAAACCAAGTGTTTGCTAAGATCATATCATAGGACAAACAAAAATCTAAAATCCTTTCTCCACTTTCATTTCTTTCTCCTATACCATAGCCTCCATGGATATTCTCAAATCCATCCCTATTAATGCCTACATGTCCATTAAGGTCACCGCCGATGAAAAGCTTTTCTCCATAGGATGTCTCTTGTACTACTCCATCTAAATCTTCCCAAAATTGATGCTTAATGGAATCATCTAAACCTACTTGAGGTGCATAAACACTAATAATATTAATAATATCCGTACCTAATACTAATTTAATAAGTAAAATTCTATCACCCTTCCTACGGACCTCAACTACATTATCTATAAACTGACGACTCATAACAATCCCTACTCCATTCCTATTCCTATTTATTCCTGTATACCAAATCTTATATCCCCAAGGTTCTATCACTTTAGCTTTCTCACCTACCCATTTGGTCTCTTGAAGACATAAAATATCAATCTTTCTCCTACACATAACATCTACTAACTCTACCAACTTACCAGTTAAAGACCCTATGTTCCAAGTGGCTAACCTAATTTTATGGTCTTGATTATGATGAACTAAAATTTTTTGGCTGCACGTGTTATGTTCATATTGACTCTTCTCTGCGAAATAAGTTTCAAGTTAAGGCATCAAAGTGAAAATTTGTGGGATATGCAGATCATCACAAAGGGTACATGTGTTATGATCCTGACAACAGACGAATCAAGATATCTAGGAATGTCGTTTTTGATGAAAGTGATTTTGGAGATAGAGAACATGTTTATGCACAAACTAATATGAGTGCGCTATTTTATGATCCATGGCTCAGTACAGACCTTTTTCCTGAAACAAACACTGAGTGTTCTTCCTTCTATAATCAAGGAATATCCTGTCAAGATGGAAAAAGTGGCATACAGGAACTTGAAATAGAACATCCTCCAGAGATTAACAGGTTTGTTGGACAAGTTTATAGGAGAAGAGAAAGGGACTCAACCTTGACTCCGGATGGTATTGAACAAGAAGCTCCTACGCTCCATTCATCCAATGACGTTACTTCTCCAGTATCTAATAAGTAGCACTTCCAATTAGGCGATCTGAAAGAGCTCGGCATCCCATTGAAAGATGGGTCAGTTATGAGAATTTTACCATGGACTTTCAGTTATTTTTATCACAGATTGAGAAAGAGACTGATCCTAGACATTTTCATAAAGCCATTAATTCCAAAAAATGGATTCAAGCCATGAATGAAGAGATGGAAGCCTTGTACCAGTGTCAAACATGGACAGTTGTTCCTCGTCCCTCAGATAAAAATGTTGTTGGGTCACGATGGCTTTACAAAATCAAATACAAACCGGATGGGAGTGTTGAACGATACAAAGCTCCTCTCGTAGCAAAGGGATTCACCCAAGAGTTTGGACAGGACTATGATGAAACTTTTAGTCCAGTTGTGAAAATTGGCACAATCCGTATAGTTCTTTCATTGGCTGTAGATTATGGTTGGAGAATAAGTCAACTGGATGTGAAGAATGCTTTCCTTCATGGGGATTTGAAGGAAGAAGTATACATGGAACAACCGCCAGGATATACAGAAGGAGATTCAAAGGAATATGTATGCAGACTAAATCGAGCACTCTATGGACTGAAACAAACGTCTCGATTTTGGTTCAAGAGCTTCTCCCTAGAAATTCAAAGACATGGTTTTTATCGATCACAATTGGACCATTCTCTCTTTATTCTTCAAGGTAAGGAATTTACTACCTTCTTGTTGATATATGTTGATGATATAATTATTACAGGAAACAGTGAGAACCATGTTCAAGAAACTAAGGATCTTCTGAGTCAAAGGTTCAAAATGAAAGACCTTGGAAATCTTCGGTACTTTCTTGGAGTAGAGGTGGATAATAAAAAAAATAAACTTACTTTGACTCAACATAAATACACTCTGAATCTGTTAGAAAAGGGTGAGATGAAAGATTGCAAGCCTCTTTGCTACTTCTAGTGTAATTAACCAAAAACTAAGTGTACGAGACGGAAACTTGTATCATGATCCCACTAAATATCGGAGTCTAGTGGGAATGCTTCAATATCTCACCTTTACCAGGCTCGATATCACATATTCAGTCAATCAAGTTTCTCAATTCATGCATGAGCCAAGGACGGGGCACATGGATGCAGTAAAAAGGATACTGCTGTACTTGAAGAGTACTGTTGGAGATGGACTTTTGTATACCAAAAGCAAATCCGTGAATAATTCTCATGACATCATTGCTTATTCAGATGCAGACTGGGCTGGAGATCCTGATGATCGAAAGTCAGTTTCAGGATATGGGGTTTTCATTGGTGCCAATCTTGTTTCCTGGAGTAGTAAAAAACAGAAGGCAGTGGCTAGATCTAGCACGAAAGCCGAATACAGGGCGATGGCTGCTGCTACGGCAGAAGTAACATGGACTAGACATTTGTTAACAGAATTAAAGGAACCGATTGCTAGTTGCTTTCTTCTTTGTGACAACCAAAGTGCTATTTAAATATCTCTTAATCTTATGTTGAGAAACTCTGTTTTGATGTCACATAATATGATACACTGTCGTATTTGATTTTATATGATATGATAATATGTCCTCTTGAAAAATGTTGTATTATGACTGAATATGTTTTGCCATAAATCTAACGAGTATTTGATGCAAGGATATCTCACCCAAAAAGGATGGAGACTTCCTGTTCAAAGTACAACTAGTGCAATCATACTCCTTGAAGAAAAAACTTGATGAGCCATGCATTCCTAAAGATCAACTGAAGAGATCGGCTACCTCAAGATGAAGATTTTTTTCTTCTTTAGAGTCATATGTAACAGAACCTTCAGGAACATGCATATTGCATATTACATACTCATTCATAAAAACTATATCATAAAAGTATACGATAGTTTCAAAAAGCTCCTTTTTGAAAACTAATAATTGTACCTTCTTACAACCCTTTATGAAAAAGGTATTTTGACATGATTTCAAAATGTAATAATTGTACCTTACATCATATACAAGACAACATGAAAAGAAATGTAGAAAAAAGACAAAACATGAAATCGGCTACATAAAGAAAAACAAATATAATATGTTTTTGAAAAGACTCTAGTTACCTTCTTTAAAGAAATGATTTCAAATATGGGTAAAAGACAAAACATGAAAATCGGCTACACAAAGAAAACAAATATAATAAAGGTTTTGAAAAGACTCTAGTTACCTTTTTACAAACCCATAAAATGTCGACTTACTTGAAGTCATCATTCTCTTTGTATAGCATTAAATACCTCCTGTAAGAAATCCTTGTTAAAATATCCTTCTCAAGAATGTCGACCTTCTTGTAGTCCTCATTCTCTCTGAAGACTTTAAAAACCACAACATAAAGAAAACACTTGACATGACTATGTACAAATAAATATCTCAAAGCACTCATTGTACTTACACTCATTTAAAGTAAAGAAGTACTTATGTACCTCAAATCATTAATTAGAATAAAGACAAAACCACAATCCAACGTTCAATGTACTACTTTAAGAAATAGACTTTTTACATAAAATATGTATTACCTAAAAAATTACAACGACTAGTGTACCCTATATTTTACTTTTATGGAAAAAGACTTTTTCGAATTTCTCTAAAGATGTTTTTGAAATGACATATGATTTCACATCTCAAGAAGGCTACGATTTCAAAATATAACGACTACTTTTTTGAAAGCTATATAAACACACTCAAATAAACTATTCAACATGGAATGGACATGTGAGCTTACAACGAGAAAAATTCCTATTCGATATCTGAAAAGAGAGCCTTGAAAAAGAAAGAGAAAAAGAAAAGAAAGAAAAGAGAAAAAGTCAAGTCCAGCTCTTTGACAAAGAGTATCCTCTGAGTGACAAATAGAACATTCTGAGAATCCTTCATTCGTGCATTCATATCATTCTGAAGGTTCTATAGGAAGTATTGTAACTCTGTTATTCACTGTTTTCCTTCTTTGTTGAAAGAAGTAGACCTCTGTGAAAGAGGGTGTTGTCCTTCTCTGTTGAGAGAAGAAGACCTCTGTGGAAGAGGGTGTGCCCCTTCTCTGTTGAGAGAAGAAGACCCCTGAGGAAGAGGGTGTTGTACTATTTATCCGGTGACTCGGATGTTATAGTGGAAAGCTCAAGTGGTTTGCTTGGGGACTGGATGTAGGTCTGGGTATTGACCGAACCAGTATAAATTCTGTGTTTTATGTGTTGTGCCTTATTGCCTGATTATTTTATTTTATCGATCTTTATCGTATTTCACTATTCACCCCCCTCTAGTGGAATTTCATCTTATTAATCACATTAAGACCAAACACATTGAGATTGATCAACATTTTATCAGGCAAAAGATTGAAGAGAACGAGATTGAGCCTCATTATGTTAGAACAGAATACCAAGTGGCTGATTTGTTCACTAAGGGACTCACAAAGTGTCATTTTTGGTTCCTAAAAAGCAAGTTGTGCATGATTCGAAATCATGCACAACTTGAGGGGGACTGTTAGACAGGGCAGATATCGTGCATTTGTATTTGTATTTAAGTTTGGATCCGGATCCGGATCCAAACTACTTGTAACATATCTAGCCAATATTGGGGCATACTTGTAAATTCTTGTAACCTATTAGAGTTACCTGTAAAGTACCATGTATGAGGTTTTGTTTTATAAACTAAAGAAACAGATCACGATTTTTCCAATAAGGAAAAACGTGAGCAGTTGCAGCCCCATTATCTTTCTTCTCTGCAGTTCCTTGTTCATCGTTCTGGAGAATTCTGATAAATTTAAGGATGTTTTTCTGAAGGAGTTACCAGGTTTACCACTTATGAGAGATAGATTTTTCTATCAATGTAATATCTAGAACTGCCTCAGTTTCGAAATCATCGTATCGAATGGCTCTAGCCCAAATGGCCGAGCTAAAGAATCTATTAGAAGAATTGATGAATAAATGATTCATTAGACCTAATGTGTCACCATGGGGTGTACCTTTCCTATTTGTGAAAAAGAAAGATGGTTTGTTACGATTATGTGTTGATTACCACATGTTAAACCAGGTAACGATAAAGAACAAATATCTTTTACATAGAATTGATGACTTGTTTGATCAACTGATGCCAACCAAGGTATTTTCAAAGATTGACTTAAGATCAGACTACTATCAGATGCACATCAAGGCCGATGATGTTCAGAAGACAATCTTCACGACTAGATATGGCCATTATGAGTTCTTAGTAATGCCATTTGGGCTCACGAATGTGCCAACTGTTAAAGTATATATATATATATAGATAGATAGATACATATTTTCTTTTTTGTTTTCTTTTTCTCCAAATACTCGATAGGGGTATTTTGGTAAATCCTTATGTAATCCTTCCCTTTTTCCTTTTCTCTTCTTTTTTACTTTTTCTTTTTCTTTTTACTTTTTTGTTTTGCATATTCTAAGACTACAAGGGGCCCCACTCATCTTGTTGTTGGGGGCCCCAACGGTCATATTTATGATCGTTGGGGTTCCCAACGACTAGATGGGAGCCCCCTTGTGGTCCCTCCTCTTTGGTTTCCTCCTCTATAAATAAATGAGGCTTTCTCTTGTATTTGCAAGGGGTTTTCACCTTCTTTCTTTCTTCAATAATATCCAACTTATGACTTTTAGTCATTTTTCCCTTTAGTGGGTTTTGTATACACTTTTAGTGTTTGTGTTCTTGACTCTTGAGATCACTCTTCAAGAGTGGTTTGCTTTATTGGTGCTTCCGTCCTTTTTCATTACATGGTATCAGAGCAAGGTTGGTGATCGGGCTTCTCTTCTTTTTTGGTGTCTTGGGACGTGTGCCTCTCAAGCTTTTGAAAAAAGAAAGACTATTCGGTACCTATGGAGCGCGAATCTAAAGTAGAACTCTCTTTTAAGCTTAATGGATCCAATTACCTTATGTGGGCCTCCGCTATGGAAAATCTTCTAAGAGGTAAGAAACTTTAGGGTTTTGTTATGAGAACTACTCCCGAACCCTCTCTTGTTCTCACTAAAATTGAAAGTCGGATTGAAAAAGCTTTAGATGGCGATGAGCGCATCAAAGCTATCAATGACCATCAATCCAAAGTTGAGGATTGGGAAAGTAACCATGCCAAAATTTTGGCATGGTTTATGAACAATATGGACCTCAAAAGTTGTGCCAACATTGCTAAATTTAGAAGAGCCAATGAGACATGGTTCTTTCTTAAGGGTATGTATACCCAAAAGGATCTAGCTAGACAAATTTTTTTGTCAAGAAAAAATTCGTTCTACTAGACAAGTGGATATGAATGTCCGTGATTACTTTAGTTCTTTAACCCGTCTTTGGGATGAGCTTGTTCTTCTTGAGCCCAAATGGGTGGCTCCGGAAGATATTGAGTTGAGAAGAGAACAAATTGAAAATGAGCATTTTTTCCAATTCCTCCATGGTCTTCGACCGAAATTTGAACAAGTTAGGGCATCCCTTCTCCATAGAAGTAAAGGCTTACCCATTGAAGACGCTCTTGCCGAAGTATGCCAAGAAGAAACTAGTCTTGGCATAAGTATTAAGAGTGATGAAGTTTTGGCCGTTACTAGGCCCGGATCAAATGTAAAAGCATATAGACCTCCCCACTTTAACAAAAATAATGGATATAAAAAGGGAGTGATTTGTCACTATTATAATGAACCAGGACATATCAAGCCAGTTTGCCCAAAGCTTAAAGGAAAAGTGGCCGCGGTTGGAGAAAATTCTCCAAAGAAGGAAGAAGAAAGTGTCAAAGGAGATATCAACGAAACTCTTAATCATATCTCCAAAGTTCTCCAACATCTTCTCAAGACTTCTTCATCTTCAACATTAGGAGCCGCCATCGCCTATTCTTCATCGTCTCCAGGTATGTGGATACTAGACTCCGGTGCTTCTTTTCATATTACATCTCATAAAAACTCTCTTTCTAATATCTCTTTCGAACCCATATCTTTTTATGTTTCAACGACCGATGGGACATCTTTAAAAATTGAAAGTATTAGAACACTTGATTTTAAAACTTCTCAAAACTTTTTCGTTCCTAAAGTAAGAGTCGTTCCAAAAATTAATCTAAATCTTTTTCCGTTTCTCAATTCACCGATCATGGATGCCAAGTCTCTTTCTCACCTAAAGATTGCACCGTGCAGGATCTCCAGTCAGGGAAGCTGATTGGGCAAGGCCATAGAAGGGGTGATCTTTATTTTATGGACTTTTTGACTCTTCCATCGAAGTCATTTTGCAATCTTATAAAGGACAAATGTATGAGAATTTGGCATGAGAGACTTAGTCATCCAAATTTTGTAAAAATGTCTCTTTTTCCTTTTTTGAACAATACTTGTAAAGACAAACACATGACTTGTAAAGATTGCATTTTTGGGAAATCTAAAGCTATTCCATTTCCTCAAAGAAATTATGTCACCACTCGGGCTTTTGAACTTGTTCATTCTGATGTATGGGAACCTTCCCCTATTTTATCCAAAGGAGGATTTTCGTACTATGTGGTCTTTATTTGATGACTTCACTCGATTTACGTGGATTTACTTCTTAAGTCGCAAATCCGAAGTTTTCTCCTTCTTTAAAGAATTCCATGCAATGGTTAAAAATCAATTTTTAGGAAATCTATCCATTCTTAGATCCGATTCGGGAGGCGAATATATGTCCAATGAATTTCAAATCTATTTGAAAGAAAATGGTATTTGCCATCAACGTTCTTGTCCAAACACTCCGCAACAAAATGGTCTTGCGAAAAGAAAGCATAGACACATAATAGAAACCCCAAGAACTTTATTAATTTCAAAAAATATTTCAAAATCCTTTTGGGCCGAAGCGGTTCTAACCTCAACATATCTTATCAATAGAACTCCTTCTTTGAAAAATCTTTTTCCATTTGAAAAACTTTACAATATGTCTCCCGATTATAAAAGACTGAGAATTTTTGGATGTAAATGCTTCGTTCTAACTCACAAAAATGATAAACTTTCTTCAAGGGCAATTGAATGTATTTTCTTAGGATATGACGAAAAACAAAAATGCTATGGATGTTTTGACATATTAAAAAACAAACTTTATATCTCAAAAAATGTTACATTTTTAGAAGAAGAAAATGGTTTTTCGCATAAACCAAATGAAAATATTGATTACTCTTTTTTATTTGACTTGTTACCTCAACAAAAGGTCATAGATGATCATGTTGAATCTAGTGAAACTCTTGAAGAAAATCATTTTGAAGAAAATATACCAAGGCGAACACAAGTCTACTCTAGAAGGAATAAAAGTAATCCTCCTTGTGCCCTTGAAAAATTCTCTCAAAATGAGTCAATTGAAGAATCCTCTCAAAGAAGATCAAATCATATTTCTAAAATACCAAATAGATTTGTTTCTTATTATTCTTTTTCTCTAAATTTTCGAGCATGTCTGCTAGCCCTTCACTCATTTCATGAACTGTCTCATTATAATGATGCTAAACAATATGCTCATTGGAATGAAGCAATGGAACTGAAACTTAATGCACTTAAAAGGACACAAACTTGGGAAATCATTGATCCACCCAATGGCAAGAAACCCATTGTATGTAGATGAGTTTTTCAAGTAACCTCATCAAGTTTAATAAACGGGTTAGGCGGGTCGACCTGTTTATTAAACGGGTTAGTTTAAGCCCAACCCGAACCCGCCTAAGAGGCGGGTTGGCGGGTCGTGTCAGGTTTTGTCACCGCTAAGTATTGGCATTATCGTCTGGATCATGAGGTTTTGTTGTATATACTGATGCATCTGGTATTGGGCTAGGCTGTGTATCGCCTATGCCTCCAGACAATTAAAAATTTATAAGCGAAATTATCCTACCCACAATATGGAACTAGCAACTATGGTATTTGATCTAAAAAATTGACGCTATCATCTTTATGGTGAGAAATTTGAAGTATTTTTCGATCATAAGAGCCTTGTATGTATTCTTTCAGAAAGAATTAAATTTAAGATAGAGAAGATGGATGAAATTTTTGAAGGATTATGATTTCTCCATTAATTATCATCCAGTAAAATCCAACGTTGTTGCAGATGCTTTGAGTAGAAAAATTTCAGCCTCCTGTTTAATTGGCCAACATTGAAAATTATTGGAGGATTTTATAGCATGGCAACCATTCCTAAAAAAACTAGGGCAAATTCAATGCACAAACCTAATTGCGCGACCTAAATTTTTTGATAAAATCACTCAACTACACAAATCAGATCCAGAGTTTGAAAATTTTATGACCACTACTCGACAACACGAATCCAAATTTATTTGAGATGATAATGGAACTATTAAATTTATAGATAGGTGGTGAATAACAAATGACAAAGCCTTGCCATAAGAACTATTGGCAAAAGCACATAAATCTAAGTACTCTATCCATCCTGGGAGTACTAAAATATTCAATGATTTAGAACAAACTTTTTGGTGGAATGGAATGAAACAGGATATCACGGAATTCATATCAAAATGTCTCACCTGCCAGAAAGTAAAAATAAAACATAAAAAACCAGGTGGTTTATTACAACCTTTGGAGATTACAGAGTGGTAGACAATATTGCCATGAATTTTATAATCGGATTACCTCGAACCTGTAAACAACATGATGAAATTTGGGTTATTATAGATCGTCTGACAAAATTTGCACACTTTCTACCTATCAGGATTAATTAATCTTTGGAGAGCTTGGCTGATCTGTATGACGAAGAGATAGTCCTACTATATGGAGTGCCATTATCCATCATATCTGATTGTGACCCACGATTCACATCACGATTCTGGCAACAATTGCAAAAGGCTTTAAAAACAAAGTTATAATTCAATACAACTTTCCATCCACAAATACAATTTAGTACAAAACAACCTCCACCTAGTTGTGTGTCCCTTTGCTTAAATTGAGTAATATGCTTATATTACGCCGTTAGGTTGTTAAAATCTTCGCTTATCATAAAAAAATTTGATAACATGTAGCGGAAGCATTGTCAAAATTTTCAAAGGCTTTGAAATTACGCTGCCTAAACCTGTAGGACTCATCTGGTCATTTGTATGAATTTATAGGACTTCCTAAAGCTTTCTCCTAAACCCTTAGGATTTCCTTTATGATTTAAAATGCAGTCATTATGTCAAAATCTCGGTCCATTTACTCTCATTTATAGAGTCAATTCTTAAATAAATTTTGAGATTTTTTATACTAAATTAGGACATGTTCTACTAAAATTTTCAAAATAATTTATGGGTTTTTTATACTAAATTAGGACAGGTTCTACTATAAGATTTGCGCTCAACGTGTTTTACTATTTCAATTAAAAATATTTGGTGTTCTTCAGAGAAACTATCATAACCAAACTATCTTTCAACTAGATGTCAAATCCTTACCGATCTCCTGGCTCAACAATATCATTTTGAACATGTAGGATTTCTCTTGTTAAATTGTACATATACATACTTGTGTATATAGTATAGCATATGCGTATATGTATGAGCATATGCGGATATTTATAGGCTTACAAAGATGAGAGATAGAAAATCGAGGGATCTGGGTATGGTTAGATGTATCAAAGATGAAACACAAAGGGTTTTAGTCAAAGATGAGGAGATTAAGGAGAGATGAAAAGATTATTTTGATAAGCTATTTAATGGAAGTCATGCTCAGGATCTTGGAGACTTCTCTATTCATTTTCATGAGATGAATCGTGACTTCATACGCAAGATTCAAAAGAAAGAAATTGTAGAGACTTTGAAGAAAATGAAATCAAGAAGGGCAGTTGTTCCAGATGGTATACCTATCGAGGCTTGTGAATGCTTGAGAGAAAAATGTTTAGAATGGTTGACAATTCTTTTTAACAAGATTTGACGGACAAATAAGATGCCTAATGAGTGGAGGAAGAGTACTTTGGTACCTCTATATAAGAATAAGGGTGATATACAAGATTGCACAAACTATCATGTTATAAAACTCATGAGTCATACTATGAAACTTTGGGAGAGGGTGATTGAGTCTAGGTTGAGGAAGGTTGTCATAATATCGGAGAATCAATTTGGTTTTATGCCTGGAAGATCAACTATGGAAGCTATACATCTTCTTAGACAACTTATTGAGAGAAATAGAGAGAGGAACAAAGATGTGCATATGGTTTTTATTGATTTGGAGAAGGCATACGATAGAGTACCTAGGGACGTTCTCTGGTGGACAGTGATGAAGAAAGGTGTTTCTCTCAAGTACATTAGTATAATTAAAGATATGTATGAAGGAGTAATAACCAATGTCCGCACTTGTGGAGAGGTGACAACCAATTTTCCTATAACGGTTGGGTTACATCAAGGATCTGCTTTAAGCCCTTTCCTATTTGCTATAGTGATAGATGAGCTTACGAGATCAATTCAAGAAAATGTGCCGTGGTGTATGTTTTTTGCCCTTGCCTTGTATAAATTCTCTCTTTTCTTTCCCTCTTGTAACAGTAAAAAAAGAGCAATAAGATTTCTTTCTGGGCGACCGTGTTTTTTTACTCTCTCTTGGATTTGAGGAGAGGTTTTTCCACGTAAATCTGTGTGTTCTTCTTGTGTTTTGTTTGATCGTTCTTGTTCATTGTTTTCTTTGGTTGTTTCTTGCTCGCGGTTTTCCTAACCGCACCCGCACCCGCACCCGCACCCTCACCCGCATCTATGTGACATATCTTGGGAGGCTTACCTAAGCAAATAGGCAAGTTTTGACTTTTGGGTTAAAGTTTTGGTTTTTGGTAACTTTTAAAAACCTTTGTATTTAAACCAATTTTCCTATAACGGTTGGGTTACATCAAGGATCTGCATTAAGCCCTTTCCTATTTGCTATTAGTGATGGATGAGCTTACGAGATCAATTCAAGAAAATGTGCCGTGGTGTATGTTGTTTGCTGATGATATTGTTTTGATTGATGAGTCTAGAGCTGAGGTTAATGCTAAGTTAGAATTATGGAGACAGACATTGGAAGCTAAAGGTTTTAAGTAGAGTAAGAGTAAGACAAAATATATGGAATGTCGGTTTAGTAAGCAACGAAGTAGTGAGGGAGCGTAGTGAAGCTTAGTGAGCAAGAAA
This sequence comes from Nuphar pumila, assembly GCF_984573655.1. Classification (NCBI taxonomy): domain Eukaryota; kingdom Viridiplantae; phylum Streptophyta; class Magnoliopsida; order Nymphaeales; family Nymphaeaceae; genus Nuphar; species Nuphar pumila. The sequence goes on along the minus strand of NC_143259.1, from coordinate 23,437,124 downwards.
TACCGGTAGATGACTGTTTCAAATATTTGGAATCTATCATTCAAAAGTATGGAGAAATTAATGGAGATGTAAATCATAGGATAAAGGTTGGGTGGATGAAATGGAAAAGTGCAACTGGAGTGTTGTGCGATCGTAGAATGCCATTGCGGTTGAAGGGAAAGTTTTATAGGACGACAATTAGGCCCGCTTTACTATATGGTACGGAATGTTGGGCTGCCAAGAGAAATTATATTCAAAAAATGAGTGTAGCTGAGATGCGTATTCTTAGATGGATGTGTGGAAATACAATAAAAGATAAGATTCAAAATGAGGAGATACGTAAGAAGGTAGACGTTGCATCCATTGAAAATAAGATAAGAGAATTGTTTACGGTGGTTTGGACATATTCGACGAAGGTCTAATGATGCTCCAGTTAGAAGGATGGAGAAATGAGAAAATATATTAGTTAAAAGAGGTCGGGGTAGGCCTAAGAAGACTTGGATGGAGATGATAGGAAAGGATATGAATGCTTTGAACCTCACCGAGGACATGGCATTGGATAGAAATGATTGGAGGAGAAAGATTCATGTGGAAGACACAGATTGATTTTCTTTTTTGGTTCATATCGCCGACCCCAATTGTTTTGAGATGAAGGTGTAGTAGTTGTTGTTGTATATATATATTATTTTATTATAATATATTATACATTTTTTGTATATAAATATATATAATATTTATTATATGAAACCAAGCCAACTTTGTTTGACTTGCTCCCAACGGCTAGAAATCTAGCCGTTTGGAGGCCCATCTCTCAATTCTAGTGCTCTCTCTCTCTCTCACTCTTTGAGCACTATCTATTCTCTCTATTGTGTATAAATAGTGTTCTCCTCTTTGGAAACATGTCTCTCAATTCTAGTGCTCTCTCTCTCTTTAAGCGCTCCCGCAACCGTACACGTGGTTCATGAATGTTGGTGTTCATGTGTTTATATATATATATATATATATATATATATATATATATATATATATATATATATATATATATATATATATATATAGTCTAAATTTTCCCGAAAGGGGCATTTTCATCTTTTCACAGTTATTTTTAGAAACAACTATTTCTCTAGTTTAGGGTTTTATATTTATTCAAAATGTAATTTTCTCTTTTTTTTTCTTTTTTTTTATTGCATTGGGTTCCCAATCATGGAGTCGATGGGGCTCCAACGGCTCTACGAGGGAGCTCCCAATGGCCTCTCTCTCCTCATTTGATGTGTATAAATAGGGGATGTTCCTCCTTGTTCTTCTTAAGCTTTTCAAGCTCTCTTTAATAAAGTTTTGTATGCTTGACTTATTGTTATTGCCTTTTTAAGGCTTTTTGTATTGTCCCATTGTGGACTTTTTGTTTGAATGCTCTTTGTACCTTTGCACTTATCCATTATTTGACTTAGTTGATGCTTTTCCATACTTCATTACATGGTATCATTGCCAAGTTGTGCTCTTGGTCTTGTTAAAGGTGATCATTGAAAGATTGTGATCCAGGAATCTCTTCCATATTCTTTCTAAGTCACTATGGATAATGAGCATAAAATTGATCTCTCCTTAAGTTGAATGATACCAATTATACCACGTGGGCATCCGCCGTGGAGAATAACCTCAAAGGCAAAAAGCTTTGGGGATACATGATGAATTCTATTTCGGAATCACAACTCAAGCTCACCAAAATGGAAGGAGGACAATAAAAGACTCTAGAAGAAAATACTCGCACCAAAGCTATTGAAGATCACCAATCCAAGATAGAAGATTAGGAAAGTAAACATGTCAAGATTCTTGCATGGTTTATGAACAATGCTGAGCTCAAGATATCTACCAACATAGCTAAATTTTGCATGGCAAACGAGACATGGTTTTTCATGAAAGGTATATATACACAAAAAGATCTTGCAAGACAATTTTTTCTCCAAGAAAAAATACGTACCATTAAGTAAGGGGACATGATTGTTTGTGATTGTTTTAGCACTCTTAGTCCTTTAGGGTATGTTTGATGGTTTGGCCAGGATTGAACAAAATGAACAAAAAAGACAGAACAAAACATTGGTTCTGTTCGTTCTGTAACAATTGTACCAAGTCCAATGTTTGTTTGGACCGTACTCGAATGTTGTGTTCCAAATGTTCGTAGTTTGATGACAATGTGCAAACAACTTCGATAGTCATGGATAATGGGTTGGATTACTTCATTTTGGATCGTATGCTCGATTTGCTTAACCATACGAGTGTTTTAACATGTTTATTATGGATTTTAAATTCGGCTATAGATTTGAGTAATTTGAAAAAAAAATGTTTAAAATTTGAGTAATTTGAAAAAAAAAAAATTCATATTTTTTTATATAAATGCTTTAATCAGTGACTTATTAGATATAATTATGAAAGTTCATCAAAAAATTATAGATTTTAGCTGCAAATATAGATCTCAAACTGGATCCAAGTATGAAAAAATGTTCAAATTTTGGGTAATATTTCTAAAATATGTGGTGCAGATTATGACTTCAACATGACTGATTATATGCAAGTTGTGCATGAAAAGCTTATAGAAGAACATAAAAATATATTTTGAACTCATTGTGCAGCTTATTATGTAGATCTATGCTGGACGAGATTGGGATCCTCTTGATTGCAAAGGAGGTACTGCATAATGTCAAGCTCATAACAAAATTCATTTATAGCAATGCACACATTTTGACATTGATGAAGAAACATACTTGTTGAAGAGAGCTAGTCATTTCAGCTAAGACACGGTCTGCAAGATTGCAATTGATGTTCTTACATCACAGAACATCATATCAGAGAAGGAAGATTGATGTTCTTACGTTACACACGTTTTGCAACTGATGTTCTTCGCTACTTATGTTGTTCCATCTAAATAATTTCTAATGAGTTATTATTTTTGTAGTACAGTTTGAATGCACCGTTGAAGAATGAACAACTTTTCCATCACCAAGTTCATGATATCTAGCTCATACTTGTCTTTCAGATGGTTGACAATGTTGCTCATAGTCACAGAAATGGATGGGCAGTGGAGGGCCAATACGTTGAAAGTTGTACTTGTGTTTTGCCAATTCCAACCTATGACAGCGACTTCACCTGTATAGCAGGTAATGGTAGCTTCTTCACTGGAATGCTTCCTAAATAACACGGCTAAACTAAACATGGCAAAGATTGCAGACCATAACTATGTATCAAACATAAACCAGTGAGGCATGAAAATTAGATGAAGAATACACACTAAAATAGAGCATAATTTACAGTTTAAACCACAGTCACAAATTAAATATCATTGTATTTCCTTTTTACAAAATCTACTATTTGAATAAAGTATTTAACTATTGAATCAGTGAAAAAGAGTGAAGATGAGTCATCTCTAAAAAAAATGTGATAAAACGGATGAAATTCTTCACAGAAGCATTTGATCGAACAAATGGCATTCATAGGTAGGTGACAACAGTGAAACAAATGAAAAACAAAAACCAAAATATCATATACAAATTTCACAATTAGAAAAACCAAGCCCTAACACACCAAAAAGCTCATATTTTGTAATTAACAAAAAAAAAAAGAGAGATGGGGACAAGAAGAAAGAGTACAAAATCACACCAACAACACGATTTTCTAAAAGAATTCAACCACCATTCACAAATCCTCTCCGATGAAGCCGAAATGCACTGAAATCAGGCGTTTTAACATAAATGGATGGGCAGTGAAGGAGTGCGTATCCTGATTGTAGTGTTATTCTCTTGTTGGGTCGGTAGGGGAGGGGCTGAATCCCCCCCCCCCCCCGCTCCCACTATTTTCGGTAGGGGAGGGGGTCAAGCCCCCGTCTCTGCTCCCTCTTATTTCAGGGGAGGGGCTGTGTCCCTCCCTGTTTTTGGCAGTGGAAGGGCATATCCCCCCTCCTTGCTCCTGATTTTATATATATTTTTATATCAAGATAATGTCCGTATAATTGTTTTGAAAATTTGAATGTATTTTTTTTATGTTTTTAGGATAAAAATGATGGATAAAGGAAAAGGACTTGCGTCATCCTCATCCCAACATGTGAGTTTTGCTGATAGTTGTAGTGAGATTGATGATGTGGGGCCACTATGGTTATATGTAGATAAACTTGCAAAAACTGGAGAAGGAGGTGGTGAAAACAAGAGATTTTGATGCAAGCTCTGCGAAAGAGATTTTGTTGGGTCTTACATGAAGGCTCATTTGTTGAAGATACCAGGATATGACATTTTAGGATGCAGAAAAGTTGACGAGGCAATGCGAAGACAATACAAGAAAATACAAGAAGAATATGAGAAGAGAAAGGCAATGGCCGATTCTTTTGCAGTTAGTGTGCCATTTGCACGCCATCAAGAAGATGCTGAAAAAAAAAAGTCAATGTAGGAGGTAGATGAACGATACAAGCAACATTCAATACATATGGGAGAGAAGAATTGGATAGAAAAGTTGGGAGGTATTTTTATTCTAGTTCACTCTCATTTAATGCGGCTAAAAATCCTTATTGGAAGGATTTAGTAACATCCTTGGCAAATTGTAATTTGAGTGACTATGTGCCTCCAAGTTCAGAAAAAATACGAACCACACTTCTTGCAGAAGAGAGGGCAAATGTGGAGAGGTTGTTGGAGATTAAAAAATATTCATGGGAGCAAAATGGAGTTTCTATTGTGTTTGATGGATGGACAGATATTCAAAGGCGTCCACTGATCAATTTCATTGCTTGTTCGCTTAGTGGCCCAATATTCTTCAAAGCAGTTGACGCATCTGGGGAATATAAAAATGCAGAGTATTTAAATGGATTGTTTATAGAAGTCATAAAAGAAGTGTGTGATCAGAAAGTGGTACAAATCATTACAGACAACGCTCTAGCTTGTAAAAGTGCATCGTTGAGTTTGGAGAGTGAGTACCCTCATATTTTTTGGACTCCCTGTGTAGCACACGACTTAAATCTGGCCCTAAAGAGTATCTGTAACCCCAAAAAAGAAGAAAATTCATAAGCTTATGCTTTATATTCATGGATTGAAGATTTAAAAAGAAATATCAAAAGCATTAGGAATTTTGTTGTTAACCACCCTCGTGCTAATGCTATATTTAATAGGCATTCTGACCTGAAATTGTTGAAGGTCGCTGAAACACGTTTTGTGTCCATCATTGTGATGGTGAACATGATTAAAAGAGTGAAGAATGCTTTGATTAACACGGCGACTGATGAAAACTGAACATTCTATCGTGGTGATGATGATATCAAGACTCAAGAAATTAAAAAATTCATTCTTGATGATGAGTTTTGGGACAAAGTGTTTTACTTCCTTCAATTTACGCAACCTATTTAGCAAATGTTAAGAGAAGTTGATAAGGATGAGCCCATGCTTCACTGAGTTTATGAAATGTGGGATAATATAATTAAAAAAATACAAGCTATAGTTTTCAAGCATGAAGAAAAAAATCCTACATTGGATGATTCAGAATTTTTTAATCATATTCATTCAATTTTAGTCAGAAGATGGGATAAGAGCAACACTCCTTTGCATTGCATGACACATTTTCTTAATCCAAAATATTATGCAAATAAGTGGCGGGCTGGTGGTATTGGTCGCGTCCCTCCAAATTTATTCCCAAAGATATCAAGACATAAAAATATGTTTATGACAAGACTTTTTCCAGAAGCATATCTTCTACATCAAATCACACAAGAGTTTGGAAAATTTTCATCTTCGGGATTATATGGACCAACATTATTTGCGAGAGAAGAGTATAATATAGATCCTATCACATGGTGGTCAACATTTGGATCAGAAACACGTCTTCTCCAATGTCTTGTATTAAGATTGCTATTGCAGCCTGCTAGTTCATCTTGTTGTGAAAGAAATTGGAGCACATATTCTCAAATCCACAACATATGCACTAATTCAAATTGGAGCACATCTTCCCCTCTAGGTATGTCTTTTTGCATCCTTGATTCGGGGTCCTCATTTCATGACACCTTTTGAGAATGATTTATCTGACTTATGCACTAATTCAAAAACCTCTTATGTTTCAACTGCTGATGGAACATCTTTATAAATTTAAAGTGTTGGAACTTTAAATTCTTCTAAAAACCTTTTTGTGTCAAAAGTAAGAGTCGTTACACAACTAAATTTAAATCTTCTTTCCGTTTCACAAATTTTTGATCATGGATGCGAAATCTCCTTCTCATCTAAGGGTTGCTTCTTACAAGATCTCCAGTTTAAGAAGCTGATTGGGCAAGGCCATAGGAAGGGAGATCTCTACTACATGAACTATTTAAATCTTCATTTTTAACTCTTTTTGTAATTATGTCTAAGATAAAAATATTGACACTTTACATAAAAAACTTGGGCATCCAAGTTTCTCTAAGATGTATCTTCTTCCCTTTGGGGAAAAATTTTGTAATGAGAAAAAATTAGTTTGCAAAAATTGTATTTTTGAAAAAATTAAATCAACTCCCTTTCCAAATAAAACCTTCGTCTCTAAGCGACCTTTTGAATTAGTGCATTTGGATGTTTAGGGACCTTCTCCCATCATATCGAAAGGAGGATATTCATATTATGTTACCTTTATTGATGATTTCACTAGGTATGTATGGATATACTTTCTTAATCTCAAATCCGATGTCTTCTCTTTTTTTTACAAATTTCATATGATTGTCAAAAATCAATTTTCACGCAACATCTCTATTCTTGGATCCGATTCGAGTGGTGAATACTTATCAAATGAGTTTCAAAATTATTTAGAATCAAAAGAAATTTGTCACCAAAAATCATGTCCTAGAACTCCCCAACAAAATGGATTAGCCGAAAGAAAATATAGGCACATTTTAGAAACGACTAGGATGCTACTTATTTCTAAAGATATTCCAAAAAGTTTTTGAGCTGAGGCCGCTCTAACATCAACCTATTTGATAAATAAAATGGTCTCATCATCCTTACAAAACATATTTCCTTATGAAAAATTATTTGAAAGAATACCCGACTTCAATAGGTTGCGGATCTTTGGTTGTAAGTGTTTTGTGTTTTTTCATATAAAAAGATAAATTGTCTCCAAAAGCCCTTGAATGTGTATTCATGGGTTATAGAGAAAACCAAAAGGGATATAGATGTTTTGATCATAAAAATAACAAACTATATGTTTCTAAAGATGTAATCTTTTTAGAAAATGAAAATGGTTTTGAGAAGACTAAAGAAACAATGAAGATGATTATACTTTTTTATTTGATCTCTTGCCCCAAGAAGAGTTGAATTTTTGTGATGATTCTTTGAATGACACAGGGGATAATTTCCTAAATACAACAACAACAACAACAACAACAACAACTACGCCTTCATCCCAAAACAATTGGGGTCAGCGATATGAACCAAAAAAGAAATTCATTTTGGGTCTTCCACATGAATCCTTTTCCTCCAATCATTTCTATCCAACGCCATGTCCTCGGTGAGGTTCAAAGCATTCATATCCTTTCCTATCATCTCCATCCAAGTCTTCCTAGGCCTACCCCGACCTCTTTTAACTAATATATTTTCCCAAATATCAATGAAAATTATGATGAGAATGAGGAAGAAGAACCACATATAAATAATGATATTATTGATAAACCTATGCAAACTTATACTTGGCGTGATCGAAGGAATCCTCTCAATGCTTTAGAAAAATATTCTCAAAATTCAACTTTAGAGAAAACCTTCCTTAGGAGATCCAATCGCATCTTCAACCCACTAAATAGATTTGTATCCTATGATACATTAACACCAAAATGTAGGTCATGTCTAATTGCATTACATTTCTATCGTGAACCATCTCATTATAATGAAGCAAAAACTCTTTCATAATAGGTTGAAACTATGAATTTAGAACTTAGTGCTCTTGAAAAAGCTGAAACATGGAAAATAACGCCATTACCTATAGAAAAAAATCTATAGGATGAAGATGAGTTTTTAAAGTTAAAACTAAGAGCGATGGGTATCTAGAACGTTACAAAGCTAGGCTAGTAGCTAAAGGATACTCTTAAGAGTATGGTATTGATTATGAAGAAACATTCACCCCAGTAGCTAGGATGACTAGTGTTAGGACTCTCATAGCCGTTGCATCTATTAAACAATGACCCATTTATCAACTAGATATGAAAAATGCCTTTTTAAATGGTGAATTAAATGAAGAAGTTTACATGGATCCTCCATTGGGGTTTCCATTGGAAAAGGTAAAATTCTTAAACTTAACAAAGTCTTGTATGGTCTAAAACAAGCTCTAAAAGCTTGACATGATAAATTTAGTAATGTGATGACTTATCTGAGCTTTCGTTTATGTTATATTGACACTTCTCTTTTTGTTAAAGGTACATGTTCTATGGTTGTTATTCTTTTACTTTTGTAGATGATATGATTATCATTGGAAGTGATAAATAAGGAATCAGTGACATTAAGTGTAAAACACACAAAAAAATTATTTAGATTCGGGTCGGATCTGGACCCGGACCCGACCCGAGGCCACTGCCTCTTGCTGTCATTAAGCGACAACGAGGCAGGCAGGAGAAGGGTTACGAAACCCCCCTCACCGCCTCTCGCCCTCTCGTCTCTCTCTCCTATGCGTTGCCGAGCACCACCACCAACGACCCCCTCCTTCTGGTGAGCTCCTCTCCGACAGCCTCCCTAGGTATGCCCTTTTCCCCTCTTTGCTCTCTCGTTCTCTCTCCCCGATACTCGCCCTCTTTCCCCACGCGTTGACTCGCCGTCGTCGGCAAGCACAACCACCAACGACAGCACCGTTGGAGCCCACCCTCGCCGGCGACAACCTCCCCTCTGCGACCTCGCCGATGACGCCTATCTACCCGACGACCCCCCAGACTCGCTGTCGGCTGCGCCTCACCAACCTTTGCCGCCTCCGTCTCGAGGGCTCGTCGATGGCCTCTCGGCCGACACCCTCCGTTCTCGCCCTGCATCCGGCCACCTACCGCTGGCAGCCCAGGTGCGTACCCCTCTGTTGCCTCCTCTTCCCCTTTTTTCTTCTTCCTTTAGTCGATCGACAAGGGCAAAAGCCCTTGCCTGTCAGTCCGTTACGGCAAGGGATAGCCGTCCAGAAAGGGCTTAAGCCCCTGCCACTTTGCCGACAGGTCGGCAGGGGTAAAACCCCTGTCGTCTGTAAGAAAGGTTCCGGCAGGGGTTTTGGGCCCCCTGCCTGCCTTTTCTTTTACCAGGGAGGGTCGAACCCCCTCCCTGTCTCGATGCATAGGGGAGGGTCCGACCCTCCCTACCTCTGTTTATCGCAGGGAGGGGCTCGAGCCGTCCCTGCCTTCGATCTTCGTAGGGGAGGGCTCGACCCTCCCTGCCTTCGTAGTACGCAGGAGGGGCCGAGCCCCTCCCTGCTTCTTGTTACGGTAGGGGAGGGGGTCGAACCCCTCCCTGCTCTCTTTTACTGTAGGGGAGGGGGTCGAGCCCCCTCCCTGCTTCTTGTTATGGCAGGGGAGGGGTTGAGCTCACCTACCTGCTCCCTGCACCCTCGTTGTTTAGGGGAGGGGCCAAGCCCCCTCCCTGCTCCCTCTTCTCGGGCGTCAGGCAGGGGCTTTGCCCCCTGCTTGTTTACTTGTTCGACTGCCTCTTTGCGTATTTGGTAGGAAGGGGCGAAGCCTCCTGCCTCCCCCTTTGTGCGAACGGGTAGGGGCTTGGTCCTGTTAAAATATGTTGATCCTTAAATGTACATATATATATTTATATATATATATATATAAAGATACGTATACATATATATATATATATATGTATACATATCTCTATTTATATATATATATATATATATAAATATATATATATATTTTATCTTCCTAAAATACCCTCAAGGGTATTCTTGTAAATAAGCATTTTATGTATATTTCAATTGGAATATGCATTGTAATTTTTGTTTTATTTTTATTTTTTGTTTTTTATATTTTTGGGTTTCGTACCACATTGGGGGCCTCCCAAAAGTGACGTTGGGAGCCCCCAACGGTCACAAATGTGACCGTTGGGGGCTCTCCAACGTCCCATTTGGGAGCCCCCAAGGTGGTCCCTTTTCATGCTTATAAATAGGGGATTTCCCCTTTGTATTTTGAATTCTTGAGGGAGCTTATGCTCCATTGTAATGGGGTTTTTACCCCCTTCTCCATTATTCTTCAATGATATGCAACTTATGACTTTATGTCATATTTTTCCCTTTTTATGGGTTTTATGTGTTAGCACATTATGTGCTTATGATTGTTTCCCTTTAATGGGTATATTTGCACTCCACGTGCATAAGTATGGGTTCATTATTGAACCCAATGTATTCCAAGTCACTTTCTAACATGGTATCAGAGCGAGGTCACGATGGGGTTATCCTTTGGTGCAACGGAAAGCGTGTCGCTCAAGAAATGATGAAGTATTCATTGCTCTTCCTTTTTGCTTTGAAGTTATTCGGTATGTATCCCTTTTCTTAAAGTATTATGCATTTGAAAATATGTTTCTTGCATATAGTTTGTTCGTTTAATGGTTATGATAGTTGAATTATGTCTTTTCACATTTCGTGTGCTCGTATATTTTAAAATTATCTCCCTCAAATTTGGTGAACTCGTTTGTTGTTCAAATATATAATTTGTGTTTATCGAACTACTCATCGCATATAATAGCAATTTATGTTTTTTTAAATTACCTTCAATTATGTGAGATTTATAATTCTTACATAACTATCTCATGATTGACCTATAAGTTAATTTTTAAAATTATATATATGATTTCTTGCTAAAGTAATGATCTTTGCTTAAAATTTCTTAACTCTCATATGAACCCTAATTTGATTTGAGTTCCTCTTTTTATTATGAATTTTAGTGTAATTTTTGAAAAATTTGATATAATCCTTATATGAAAATCTCTCACATCTAAAAATCTTTGTTGAATCCTAAAGTAGTTCTTGTTAATGATAACTTATAAGAACTCCTAAAAGTTTTTCAATGTTTCTTTTTTGAAAAATTGTTTATGATAAACCATTAGGAAAGATTTTTTAAAAGGAATTTCTCACACTACATAGAGTGCATAGTTCATCTTTTGCATCCTTTTGGTATAAATGATTTCATTTTTTCAACTTTATAAACTTGTTGGTTTGTATTTTTCATAAGGTTTCGAAACCTTTTAATAATATCTTTCAAAAATGCCTACATTGGCCATAATATGGTTTTTTTTGTCCCTAATTGCAATTGTTAAAGTTTGAGAATTTCAAGCATTGCTCTTTTTATAAAGTGCATACTTGCTCACTTTTGTGTATTTTTGTGTTTTGTGCACATTTGTTTCTCAAATATTTGTGCTTGTATGCATTCCCTCTTTTTTATGAAATACATGCCTTAGTGCATGTTTGTTTACACCTTGGTGTGTATTTGTTCAAGTATTGTATGAGTGCCTTCGTGCACATCTTTTATAAAGCCTTTCGTGCTCACATGTGTATTGTCTCTTCGTAGACATTTTTGCATTATGGAGCCTTTATGCATATTTATTTTTGTGAAAAATATAATGAATTTAGATATTGAGTCCTTTTTAAATAATTGTAAGTGCTTTTAGCACTTTGAATGTTTCCGCATATCTCATCACAATCAAAGGTTTTTTAAAAATTGTTGTATGGGATTTAATCTCAAATTTATAAATTTTCAAGTGTTTTAAATATTCATTCCTTGAGTATTGTGTTAAAGCCTTCTTTGTGAACCATTACAGTTCTTATGATTTCTTTGATTAAAAGCTTGATTGTCTTGATGAATTCTTTATGTTGTTGTGTTTATTGCTTAATAAGTCCTTTTTGGTATAAATGACTTGTTTGAAGATTAAGCATAATTTGTGTTTATGCAAAATTGTTGTTATAAAGCACATTATTGATTATTGGACTTTTTGATTCAATTTTTTAATCGGTCTTCTTTTCTTTGAAAAATGATTCCTTAAGTGTTTATTGCCTTTTTGTGGCATTTATATTTGTCCATCACATGTTATTTAATGCATCTTTTATTTGGCCTTATTATTGTTATATTAGAGATGTTTGTTGAGGTGAGTTATGGGCACCTCGTGTTATATCATTTTAGTTTGTCCACCTTTCATATTATAGATGGTTGTTGAGGTGAGTTATGGGCACCTTGGTTCTCTAAAATGATTTGTTGTATGATCTCTAATTATGAGTGTGTCACTCATTTTTTCTCTTGTTGCCATTGATATTATGGATGCTTCTATGTAAATGTGATGGACATATGGTGTATTAAAACCTTAAATGTTTTAAGGTATATTAAAAATCAAGGGTTTTGGGATTATTGCTCAACCTTTTCTTGTTTATGAATCTTATGAGTGCATTTGCACATTTATGATTTTGTGTTCTTGTGATTTTGCACAAGTATTCTAAAGTGTTCTTGGTGTGTATGTTCACACATTTGTTCTAAAGAATATTATTTTATCGGTTGTAGTATCTTGTTGAAGATACATTTTACTTGCATTTATTCCAAAATGTTATTATGAGTATTCTTTTTTAAAAGGAATATTGTTTCATTCGAGGTTTATTTTCATTACAAGTTTATTGCCTCAAAAGTCTTTTCCTTTTATGCCCATTATCTAAGTGTTATCATATGTATACAAGAATTTTATTACACCTTCGTGTGTTTTTAGCCCTTTGTTGGCTTTTGCTCTCTTGGTCTAGTAGCTGAACACACTTGTCTTGAGTGATCTTATATGTAGACAAGGCACGTTGATTCACACCATGGTGTGTGATTTTTAGCCTATGTTGGCGTTTGTGTCCTTGTTCTAGTCGCTTAAGATGTATGCCCATGGTTGACTTATTTCACTCATTTCAAGTGCTATCATATGTAGACAAGAGATGTATTATGTTTTAGCCCATGGTTGGCTTATTACTCTTGTTCTAGTAGCTGAACATACTTGGTTTTAAGTGTATTCTTTTACGTATACAAGAGATACTTTTTAGTCCATGTTGGCATGTATTCTCTTGTTCTTGTCGTAGATGCACTTATTTCAAGTATTATTATATGTAGACAAGAGGTTCTTTTACACACCTTTGTGTGTGTCTTTGGCCTTTAATGGCTTTATATTCTTGATCTAGTAGCTTATACACTTGATTTATGGGTTTTGGAGGACTAATGAGGAAGATGCTTGTAATGGATAAACTATTGTTGAAATTTGCAAAATTTCATTCATGACTTGTGTTTTTCAAGCAAATCATAATTTTGATATGCATATCAAGTTGATTTCTTAGCATTTAATCTATATATTAAGTGCTTATGGTTTTTGCCACCCTTATATGCAAAATGTGTATTAAGTATGTCTTTCATAAATGATTTTAAAACCTTGTGAACTCTTGGGTTTATTTTGCCTAAAGTATGCTTGGAGACTTTGTTTATCTTGTTTGGCACTTCATTACATGTTTGAAGCATGTTCATTAAAGAGTTCTTTGAGTATTAATTCATTTCATGATAAGTATATGTATATGCTCTTTATGGCCTTTTTGGGCCCTCATTCAATAATGTTTATGTATATCATGCCTCTTCGTAGGCTTATTGTGGTGTCCCTTAGTGGACCATTTTGTTATTCCCCATTATGGGGTTATATTTGTCCAATGTTGGACCTTATGAATGCATTATGCATTCTTGTAATTTATTTCTGCATAATTTGCTTCCGCTCATTTTGTTTTAAACATGATATATGATTTTGAAACTTTAGGGTCATTTTTGCATAATTTGCATCTCTTTTAACCTGTGCTAGTTAGAAATGTTCCATTTGAATAAAAGTATAAAGATTTGTTTTACTTGTTTCTTTGTTGTTATTTCACAGGATCTTGGAGATAGGACAAAGAGAAGTACCCTGGATAGTTCGGGAAATTTGAAGACAATAGGAGGAAGGCCTTTTTAAGTTCCATTGCATCCTTGCCGGAGCCTCTTGGAGTCTTGCCCTTTGTTCAATCTTTTCGTTTCCCCGCAAAGATTGAGGGGGGGTGTTAAAATATGTTGATCCTTAAATGTACATATATATATTTATATATATATATAAAGATACGTATACATATATATATATGTATACATATCTCTATTTATATATATATATAAATATATATATTTTATCTTCCTAAAATACCCTCAAGGGTATTCTTGTAAATAAGCATTTTACGCATATTTCAATTGGAATATGCATTGTAATTTTTGTTTTATTTTTATTTTTTGTTTTTTATATTTTTGGGTTTCGTACCACATTGGGGGCCTCCCAAAAGTGACGTTGGGAGCCCCCAACGGTCACAAATGTGACCGTTGGGGGCTCTCCAACATCCCATTTGGGAGCCCCCAAGGTGGTCCCTTTTCATGCTTATAAATAGGGGATTTCCCCTTTGTATTTTGAATTCTTGAGGGAGCTTATGCTCCATTGTAATGGGGTTTTTACCCCCTTCTCCATTATTCTTCAATGATATGCAACTTATGACTTTATGTCATATTTTTCCCTTTTTATGGGTTTTATGTGTTAGCACATTATGTGCTTATGATTGTTTCCCTTTAATGGGTATATTTGCACTCCACGTGCATAAGTATGGGTTCATTATTGAACCCAATGTATTCCAAGTCACTTTCTAACAGGTCCCCTGTCTCTTTACTCTTCTGACTGGCAGGGCGACGCCTCGGCCTTTCTCGTTGCCTTCTTCAAGCAAGGGTGCAACCCCCTGCCTCCTTGTAGATTGCCGATAGCAGGTCAGCAGGGCCTCGCAGCCCCTACCCCTGCTTCTTGCGTTGATAGCATGTGCGCAAGAGCACGATGCCCCTGCCTCTGCTTCTTTCACGTCAGGACGACAATAGTGTCCCTGACCTTCTATTTTTGGTGTTAGCTTGCTAAGATCGTCACTTTTGCAGCTTGTACGACGGATCCCGTTCGTGCTCCGTGACCTGAGCCGTCAATCGTTTACACCCGCAGACGCAAGCAAGCTTTTAACTCTCCAAGGTTGGGGAAGATTGCACAAAAGGCTTAGACAATTGAATTAAGTTTAATTAACTAAAAAGGACCATTAAATAAATATATATATAGAAATATATATATTTATACGAGTATGCATTTAACTCAAGGACGTGGATTCGCGATCCTTGTCCTTTACTTTCTGTCAGTCTTTACTTTGCCGTCGCGCATTGCGCAAAGGTTTTGCGTTGCACTCCTGCTTACAGTCTTTACTTTGCCGTCCCGCATTGCGCAAAGGTTTTGCGTTGCACTCCTGTTTAAAGTCTTTACTTTGCCGTCGCACTTTACGCCCAGGCTCTTGCTTTTGCATATGTGTTGTTACTGCCTTGCTATTACAGATGACGCTCAGGTTTTCGCTCATTGCATACGCTTTTGAGGCATCCTCGTGGAGGATGCAAGAGACATCTACCACTCTCCCTCCTATGACAAGAGTTCAGTCGGGAGCTAGCGATACATCTTCATCTAAGGAGAGGGATACCTCGCAAGGATCCTGGCTCTTTGTGTACGCAGTTCCTGCATAGTAGACTTGAGATTTAGGGAGCTGCGCAAAAGCATCAAAGACTGCCCAAATCAAAGCATTTGGAAGGATGTGATTGGCTGATTCTGTTTGTCTATTCAGTATATCTCGGGTGATCCCGAATTGGGGTTCGAGTGAATTTATTAGCAGGGGTTCTGTTGAGAAACCCGTATCCCGTCTATCGAGGCTGATATCGAGTCATGCAAGGCTTGTAGATATCCTGATAGTGGATGAGATTCTAGAAAATCACAAGCCAAATGTTGGCACAAGTTGCTGGCTATTTCAAAAGATAAAGAATGTCAAAGTATAGTTTGAGAAGCATTACATCTTTGTGAAACACTTTTGACGAGACTCTTATTGAGGAGCTATACCCCTTTTATCCCAGAGTACTTGTAGTCGTGCACTACACGCTAGTACTGCGATGATCGGATGAGACAGTCGTGCGACCTCGAATAGTGCTAAATGCACAATGCTGTAATCACATAAAATGGTACTATTCGCCTTCACAGGCAAGATGCTGGAGTGGTTTAAAGACCACAACATAGAATGAGTCGTTAGTTAAGCAACTCCTAACACACCCATTCGCTTTTGGTTGTCTGTCAAGGGAGAGGACAAAGTTGTACAAAACTCCAATGGACAGGTTGTTAACAACCACCTCACGGGCAATGATCCAGCCTCCCCAGTCATTGGAGTTAGGGGAAAGGGGGCTACAATAGTTAGCTCAACACTTCCGCAGAAGTTGGATGCATCCGTGACACTGCTTACCTGTCTTTGGGGAATCCTCTCTCAACTAAAGCCGTTCCTTTAGGAGTGAACTCAACTAGCTATTCAGGTTATTGAAAATACATAGAATAACAGATGCCCGAACTAGTCTCAGTTGTTTCTACGTTTTGCCTGCGCGTACCCGCAGGCTAGTAATATTGAAACATAAAGTCTGTTCACACTGGTTGATTGCTCTCTTGCTCGATAGTTCAGTATGCTACTCGTTGAGCTATGCACGTCTGTGAAGGCGTTACTCTATTTGGTTAAACTGCTTACGCAGTTCTTTGCTGAGTAATAACTAGCTTCTCATACTAGTTAAGTGCTTATAATAATAGCATTATGCCAGTTGCTGCATAATAGCATGCGATTTACTTTACCCCTTGGTCGAACTGCTTGGTGCTTGTTGTAGCGTAACACTTGTTGGCTTGCATCTCTTATGATTGATATGATTGCATACAGCTCGTAATCTACGAATTGGTGACAACTAGGATTGATGTGGTCGTTTGTCTTATAAGTTGCTTACATATTGTGATATAATTGCTGCCGTATGATTGCTTATTATGTATAACTTATGAATGGCTTGCGATGCAATGGTTGATGCCTTACGATTAGTTTAATTACTTGTTGATGGACTGAGCCATTTGATGATAATTGTATGTATCGCGAGCATTTTTATAAGTGCTTGTCTTATTCAGTTGTTTTGTTTGGCTATCGGATAGAGTTAGTTACTCTTCGCTTATAGAATAAGCTGGATTGCCATATCTGCGTGTTCTCATGTGTCGTTTATGCATGCTTTGAGGTCCTATTTGAGGATTGCAATGTTCCTTGTGGCAATATTTCAATGCGTAATATTATATGCTTCTGTGTGACATGATTGATGTGCCACGAGAGTATGCGATAATATATTCATGGTTCATGGAACCTTATTGGAGGAATGGGTGATCGTGTGTTTTGTTTTACCATGTGAAGTGATACGATGCATATTGCTGATACATCTTGTGCCCATATTGGTGGCTACTGACCCCAAGGGCGGTCGATGGTTCGATGCAGTCGATTGTATTGATGCATGTATCGAGTAGGGTGTCTGTTAAGGATCAGATCTTCAAAGGATTATCTGCGAGGGCGTGTATGATCAAGACCTGTTAACCGGCTAGAGTGGTAGATTCTCTGTGAGGATGTACACTGTCCACGAACGGGTAGCTGCAAAGACGGTGAACTCTTGAGGAAGTGTATGGTCCAAGACCAGGTATACCATCTAGGGCGGAATTCCTTGTGAGGTTATACATTTCCCAGACTAGGTGATTCGATGTTGATCTTGTTGATTATTATAGTGGATATAGACCATGAGAGCGGTTATTTGTGTTGATGTGTGTATCGCAATAGTTTTCATTGCATATGCCATTTGTTGGGGACCGGGTTCCCAAAGGATTCTCTGTGAGGGTGTGTATGATCAAGATCAGGTGACCTGGCTAGAGCGGTAGAATCTCTGTGAGGAGGTACATTGTCCAAGAGCGGGTAGCTGAAAAGACGGTGAACTCCTGTGAGGAAGTGTGTCATCCAAGACCAGGTATACCCTCAAGGGCGGTATTTCCTTGTGAGGTCGTATATTTCTCGGATCGAGCGATCCGACGTGGAACTTGTGTGTTTGCTTATCATAAAAAGTTATGGTGAGTTGTGATGATCTTCTGAGATTGTTTGTCATAGCCAACTATGAATCTATACTTTTGACTTTCTGTTTTAGCATGATTTCATGTAGGACTAAGATGTGAGAATCAGATCTTTATTTGATTTTAGATCATGTTTTGGAGCTTCTATAGAAGAGTGGGCTTTTTCTGAGAAAGTATGACGCCTTACTGAGTCATAACCGGTGACAGTTGACCGCGTAAGGCCTTGAGAGATGAGAATAATTTAAGGTGGTTCAGGACAAAGCATTTGTTAGAAGTAGTGAGAGCGATAAACGATGACCTGATAATGATTAGATGCAGAGACCCCGTTCTAGGAACGAGAACATGCTTGTTGCGTGGTAGTTCATATTTTGCGATCAAATGAATCGTCTTGCTACGTTTTGACAGTTGCGCTGCTTACTTGCGTGAACCGCTTACCTACTTGCACCACTTACCCTTGTTGCACTGTTTACCCTGTTGCACTACTTACCTGTTTAACTGCATATCTGCTTTAAACTGCTTAGCATACTAAATTAAATGTACTTAATTCCGTTTCTTGTAGTCTCTCTTGTGCACCTACTAGTTTCTCGCGAAACTAACCCATTCTATGTGTACAAGTTTTGTTTAGGTACACCACGAGCGATGACGCGATAACAAGATGACTTCAAGACTTCTTCTTCCTGCTCTTAGCTTGCGTCTTGGACGTTTTGGGTTTTGTAACAGATTTTCCTTGGGATATCCGAATTTTGTGAGTTTTGGTTCTTTTAGCTAACGTGCCCAAAGTTGTTAGCTTTTCTTTCTGAATTTAACAAAAGAATAGTCTTCCGTTGATTTCATAAACAAACTCTGAAGGAAAGCGATTTTTCCTAGTCTCTTCCATGTTTTCTGAAAGGTTCGCAAGTTTGAAATTTTGGGGCGTTACATTAAGAATATTTTAAAATAAAACTTCGACATGTCTGATTTAGGTTTCTTAAGATATTTTTTAGGTATTGAAGTTGCGTACTCTCTCAGAGGGTACATCCTTTCTTAAATGAAATTTGCTGTTGATGGTATTTCAGATGATAAGAAGATAGAACCCCCAAAAGTTATTAATGCTAAATTAAGGCTGGAAGATGGGACTCTACTCGATGATCCTACTCCTTATCGCCAACTTGTTGGGTCTCTCAAATACTTATCCATCACTCGGTCAAACATAGCTCATGCAGTTCATTCCGTCAGTCAGTTTCAACGTGCTCCTACCACCGCACACATGAGTGTTGTATTAAGAATTATTAGATACATCAAGAATACTATAACCAAGGGGGGTTTTCTATCCTCATCTTCTTCACTTGATTTATATGCTTATACTGATGCTGATTGAGGTGAAAATCTCAATTATAGGTTTTTGTGTGTTCTTAGATGACTATGATTTCATGGAGATGCAAGAAGTAACATAAAATATCTCTATCCTCAATTAAAATCGAATATCATGCAATGACCACTACAACCATTGAGCTTATGTGGCTTCGGAGTCTTCTCAGTGATATGGGCATAGCCATCTCCACACCTTCGAAGATGTGCTACGACAATAAAAGTGCAATTTACATCGCAAGCTACCACACCTTCTATAAGCATACTAAACATATTGAGATAGATTGTCATTATGGACGCGATGAATATCTGAGAGGAACTATTACATTGCCGTATGTCACATCAGAGTATTAGTTGGCGGATTTCTTCACAAAAGCTCTTCCTGCTCCTCGCTTTATTTTTCTCCATAGCAAATTTTTGGTTATTTTCCGGTAAGTTTGATGGGGGGTGTTAATATATATATATTATATTATATTGTCTAGTTTGTCTAAGTTTGCCTGATAGGGGCATTTTTGTCTTTCTAAATAGTTTCTAAAATCAACTTTTTTTCTAGTTTAGGGTTTTATATTTATTCAAAATGTAATTTTCCTTTTTTTATTTTTTTATTGCATTGGAGCCCTATCATGGGGTCGTTGGGGCCCCAACAGTCATAAATATGACCGGTGGGAGCTCCCAACGGCTCTATGAGGGAGCTCCTAATGACCTCTCTCTCCTCATTTGATGTGTATAAATCAGGGTTACCGGAAGCGCCTAGCTAAAAGGGGAAGCGCGCTTCGGAAGCGCAAAACGTCGCGCTTCTGAAGCGTGGGGGGAAGCGTCCCCCTTTTTTGGGAAGCACACTTTCCTTTAATGGGGGACGCGCTTCCCTTTAATGGGAAGTGCGCTTCCCATCACGCTTCCCCACGCTTCCCCTATTTTTTTCAATTTTTTTGTATTTTTTATTTTTATTTTTATCGCTTCCCCCTCTCTTCCGAGACGCTTCCTAGGTCGCTTCCGAGACACTTCCCGAATCACTCCTAAGTGGTCCCACGCTTCCCCGCTTCCTAAAATTTTGAAAGTGCCTCGCTTCCCGCTCCCGCTTCCCGTATCGCTTCCCGCTCTCGCTTCCTCAACTGGCAACCATGGTATAAATAGGGGATGTTCCCCCTTTTCTTAAGCTTTTAAGCTCTCTTTAATAAAGTTTTGTATTCTTTAATTGTTGGCATTGCCTTTTTAAGGCTTTTTGTATTGTCCCATCGTGGACTTCTTGCTTGAATGCTCGTTGTGCCTTTGCACTTGTCCATTATTGGACTTAGTTGATGCTTTTGCATCTTTGGGTTATAATTCCGCATACTTCATTACAGTTCATACATGCTGCAGTTCCTGCATATAGCTGCTGTTCATACATGCATGTAGCCCATTCATGCTGTGGTTCATGCATGTAGCTGTTTGTACTTGTTGCTGAATATACCTGTTCATACATGTGCGATCCATATATGTTGCTGATTATACATTTGGCCATTCGTTTATGTTGCTGTTCGCAATGGTGCTGTGATAGCAATCATGCTGTCAGCATGTTGCTGTACACACTTGTGCTGTAACAGCAAACATGCTGTTAGCATGTTGCTGTCCTCACTTGTGCAGTGAACAGCAAACACGCTGTCAGCATGTTTCTGTCCATACGTGTGTAACGACAGCAAGTTGGCGGTAAGTATTATTGCTGCATATATGCATGCAACAACAACATATGGTATGCTTGTTGCTCATATATGTATGCAGCAACGGCAGGTATGGTATATTGTTGTGTATATACATATATATATATATATATTATATATTGCTACATACATACATACATATGTATGCTTATCGCTGTATTCGTCTTTGTGTTGTGATTTGCATGGGGTTGCAGTCAATGCATTTGAAAATATGATTTCTGTTGAAAATTGTGGAATCTGATCGGTGTTGGATATTCATCTAAATCTGAGATGAATAGATGCTGGAACTAGTCGATTTTAAAAGTTGGGTTTTGGCTAATGTGATGAATTTGATAAGATTGCATTCATTCATTTACTATAAATATGCATTGATGATTGTGCATTATGAACATAAGTTTGTATATCTGTGTGTGATTTGTGTTCACTGAAATTTTGCAACGACATGAATAATTTATGAGATTGATTAGTGGTTGTGTGTAAACAACTGATGGGCCTATGGAGGCTAGGAGCATGTCTTGCTCATGTGTTACCGAAACTGTTTATGCATTGCAAAATGATTTATGAAAATATTGGTTTTTCTAAAATTAATTACACTGATAAATTGATAGGGTAAGGGCACAAATTTGTTATTTCCTGTTGATTTGCATAACTGCTCTTGTGTAAAGAACTTTTAATTGATTAAGACGATAAAAGAGACAAAACAATGAAATAATGTTCTTACTTGATGTCCCTTTGACAGTGTGAGAATCTTGGATGACGGTCGTAGGGGACCATGAGGATACTAAAACACCATGTGCAATTGTTGTCCCTAAGAACTCGATGTGAGGTTCATGATCCCGACCATAGTTGTAGAAAACTTTCAACCACTTTGCCTAGGGGTGGTCGTGTTGACTCAATTGTAGTTATTGGTATACCAAGAAAGTGACATCAATGGATGCTGATGTTCTTGATGTCTCGTCATTAGGTGCTGATGCCTAATGTTTCAATTGATAGTGCTGTAATGAAATATGCGGAAGAATCCAAGAATGCTAAAGCATTCACTATGTCCCACACGGACAAATGCAACAAGCATAAGAGAGAAAATCCACTAAGGGATATACGAAAGGCCTTATAAAAAGGCTACACACATGAAAAATAATATCACTATTATTGAAGAGGAGCTCTCAAGAGCAATACTATATACATGGGGGGTTCCCCCTATTTATAAGAAAAGGAGACCAAAGGGGCTCCCAATAGAGTCGTTGGGAGCCCCCAACGGTCACATATGTGACCGTTGGGGGCGCCAACGACTCCATTGTGGGGCCCCTTTTCGGTATCCAAAAAATACAAATTTAAAAATAAAAATAAAAATAAAAAATAGTGAAATAAGAGAAACAAAATAAGTACCCCTATGGGGTGTGAGAAATCAGATGTGGGAGTCACCTTACTATCGTAGCAAGAGATAGAGAGAGAGGTAAGAGGGAAGAGAGAAAAAAATGTTGGGCGGCAATGATGTCTTCTCCCCTTTCCGTTGATATTTATATGTTGTACGAGTGGTACAATACAGTACAATAGTACAATACAGTACAGTATGCTGTACAATACAGTACAATACAGTACAGTAGTACAATACAGTACAGTATGCTGTACAAGTGGTACAATACAGTACAGAAATATATTCATTTACATATACATATTTAACAGCCTCCCTCAAGTTGAGGATGATCTTCAATCATGCTCAACTTGCCCTTAAGTAACCAAAATTGATGACTAACCAATCCTTTGGTGAAGATGTCTGCTACTTGGTCTTCTGATCTGACATACGAAGCCTCAATTTCTTCTGTTTCAATCTTTTGTCTAACAAAATGCTGATCAATCTCAATGTGCTTCGTGCGACAATGATGAATAGGGTTAAAAGAAATATTAATGGCACTTTGATTATCACATAAAAGTAGAGAGGAAGAGATAGGTTCATTCAACTCTTGAAGAAGATGCCGTACCCAAGTGACATCAGCTGTCCCTGCTGCCATTGCCCTGTACTCTGTCTCAGTGCTGGATTTAGCAATGGCCTTTTGTTTCTTACTACTCCAAGTGACAATATTTGGGCCAATAAAAACACAATATCCTGAAACCGACCTACGCTCATCAGGGTCCCCACCCCAATCTGCATCACAATATGTAAGTAAACGGTGTCCTGTAGTGAAGCTTTCATCTTTGTGATAGAGCAATCCATCTCCAATAGTCCCTTTCAGATATCTGAGAATACGCTTAATACATTCCATATGACAATCAGTGGGAGCATGCATAAACTGAGATGCTTGATTTACAGCATAAGCAATGTCAGGTCTTGTAAATGTAAAATATTGCAACATACCAACAATGCGGCGATATAAAGTGGAATCATGATATAATTGGCCTTCTTTTGCACTAAACTTATGATTTAAGACAGATGGGGTGCTGAGAGGTTTACAATTAATCATACCAGTGGTGTGAAGAATGTCAAGAGTATACTTGTGTTGACTTAGAGTGAGTCGATCATCTTGTCTATCGACTTCAACTCCCAAGAAGTATCGCAATGGGCCTAAGTCCTTCATCTTGAATTTGGCCATGAGTAAAGACTTGACCAAGGCAATATGTGCATCATCACTCCCAGTGATAATGATGTCATCAACATATATAAGATCCCAAGTAGTAACATGATCATTCTTATACATAAATAAAGAATGATCAAGTATACTCTTAGAAAAGCCATGCTGCTGAATTTCCATGGAGAAACTCTCAAACCAAGACCGAGGTGCCTGTTTTAAACCATAAAGAGACCTTCTCAATTTACAAACCCATGTAGCCGCATCATGTTCACTATATCCAGGAGGTTGCTCCATATACACCTCTTCCTTCAAGTCCCCATGTAGGAACGCATTCTTGACATCCAACTGGCTAAGAGACCAACCATGCTGAAGTGCCAAAGTGAGGATCACACGAATGGTGCCAATTTTGACAACAGGGCTAAAAGTTTCCTCATAATCTTGCCCATATTGTTGTGTGAATCCGCGTGCAACAAGGCGAGCTTTATATCTTTCAATGCTACCATCTGGTTTACGCTTGATCTTGTAAACCCATTTGGAACCAACAACATTTCTATCAACAGGTCGAGGAACAATATCCCATGTATGACATTCATGAAGTGCTGCCATTTCTTCGTTCATAGCTTCAACCCAAGCTCGAGAATGGGCTGCCTGATGGAAAGTAGACGGCTCTTTCTCTTTGGCCACATTGGTTAGAAACAACTGAAAGTCAAGAGAAAAATTGTTGTAACTAACCCAACGATGGATAGGATGCCTTTCACGTGTGGATCGTCGAAGAGGGGGAGCCTCGTGAGATGGAGTTGAAGGGGCTCCTCGACGGGCATAAACCAAACCTGAAAACCGTGAAGGTGCATCCTGGATGATGGAGTTGTCTGCTTCAAACTGAATTGGTTCATCAACAACAGGATCTCTGATAGAGTCATATAGCAAAGTATCACAAAGCCATGGATCATAAGTAGTTTGCTCATATACCTGAGAAGTATCAAATGGTCATCATCAAAAACAACATTTCTAGACACCTTAATCTTACCCAAAATAGGATCATAACATCTATATCCTTTATACCCATCGGCATATCCCAGAAATCTGCACTGAACTGCTCTGTCCTGAAACTTGTTACGTAAAGAATGATCCACATGGACATAACAAATGCATCCGAAAGCATGCAAATCATCATAAGAAGGGTGAGAACCGTGAAGCAAATAATGAGACTGATCTCCTAATAATTCCATAGGCAACCTGTTAATGATATGCACTGCAGTGTGAAAGGCCTCAGTCCAAAGAGAGAAAGAAATATCAATATTGTGCATCATACTTAACGCGGTTTCAACAATATGCCGATGCTTACGTTCTGCTACTCCATTCTGTTGTGGAGTGTAAGGACAAGAGGAGTTACGTGTGATGCCATGGTCCTTTAAATATTCACTAAAATCATGAGATATGTATTCTCCATCACCATCACACTGGAAATAAGTGATATTTGAATTGAAAAGGTTCTGAACAAGAGCATGAAATTGTTTGAAAAGTTTGAACACTTCAGATTTAGATTTCATAAAGTAAATCCAAGTGTAACGAGTGAAAGAGTCAAGAAATAACACATAATAACGAGAGCCAGATAGAGATGAAACAGGAGCTGGGCCCCAAACATCAGAGTGAATAATTTCAAATGGCTTGGAAGCTCTTTTATTGATACTTTGAAAGGGAAGTACATGACTCTTGCAGACATTACAACTAGGACACTTATGATCTAATTTGACTTTGGGAATAAAACCCTGAGAAGACAATTTGTCAAGGAACCCTTGACTACAATGACCTAACCGACGATGCCAAGAAACTGGCTTATTACATTGCATAACAGAAGAAGACTGACTCAAATAAGCAGGAAAAGATGGAGACACGGTAGATGACGTCTTCAAAGTCCCGGGGGCTGCTTCGAAGACGTACATGTTTCCGCGTCGTTCACCCTTAGCGAGCATCTTCTTGGTTCGAAGGTCCTTAAGACAAACAGAAGACGGAGTAAATTCCATGGATGAATTTGTTTCATCAACCAATTTAGAAACAGATAAAATGTTTTTCTCAATGACAGGAGTGAGTAAGACATTTTTCAATGGTAGTGTAGATTGTGACAAAGAGAGAGATGCATTTCCAGTATGAGAAATAGGGTGGTGGGAACCATCTCCCGTGACAATAGTGCCAGTGCCAATATAAGGAACCATGTTGGAAAGTTTACCTGCATCAGAAGTAACATGTGCGGCTAAACTCCATCATCATTCTGACGCAAATTCATGTTGTTAAATGCAGTCATCAGAATTTGTTGCACATCATGTGGCAACCCTGCACTCTGTCCCTGATCAGTACCCTGATGTGCTCGAAAATTTCCCTGCGGCTGCCCCTGAAACTGTCTAACATTCATCTGTCCAGCTCTTGGTCCTGGCCTCCCTGCCTTGTTGCGATTCTGTGGGTTGTGCCAACAATCTGCTTTCACATGGCCACGCTTGTTGCAATGGAAGCAAGTAGGGACACGGGTACCTCTAGTGGCAGGTGGAGCAGTAGGAGTAGGAAGGAGTCCTCCACGGCCCATATGAGCAGCAGGTGGACGAAATGAGGTAGACCCAGATGTAAACATGACAGGATGAGGATCATCAATAAGATGATCTTGAGTCAAACTAACTTCATACTGTAGGAGTTTGGCCTGTAAATCCTCAAAGCATGGAAGTGTAGAGACAACCTGTAATGCAGTGCAAAACATACGATATTGGGGCCCAAGGCTTCCCAATACCTGCTGAACAACATCTCTGTCAGAAACAGGATATCCAATAGCGGCCAACTGATCAATGATAATTTTGATATCCCCTAGAAATTCAGTAATGGTCTTAGTTCCCTTTCGCATAGATTGGAACTGCCATTTCAGTTGAAGTGCACGTGATTCAGAAACCTGTGAATAAGAGTGAGCAAGATGTCTCCATAGTTCTGCAGCAGTAAAATGGTCAGAGATAATTTGTAATATACGATCAGATAACGTGGCAGTCAAATAGGCAACCACAGATTGGTCCTTCTGAAACCAAACATCATACGCAGGATTTGGAATAGCAATGCAACTCACCTTCCCATCATTACCAGTTACCTCTTGCGTAATAGTCATAGGTGGGGCGGGTGATCCCCCATCCAGATGCCCGGAAAGACCATGACTTCGGATAAACGGCAGAATTTGGCGTTTCCAAAGTAAGTAGTTATCATGAGTTAATTTGTGAGAAACAAGTTGAGAAAGAAATCCGGGGCTGATTTTAGAATCCATAAGGAAGAAGATCAAAGATGAATCAAACAGCACGACAGAAATTCGTAGGTTGTACGGACAGAACCGTACGGACAAAAATTTTTGAGTTTTGGAAATCACGATTTTTTTTTTAGTTAATCGTGCAGAATGTACGATTTATCAACTATATTGCAAGAAATAGATAAGAAATCACAAGAAGTTTGAGAAAAGAGGCACTTTTGAGAAATGAGGGTTCCCAAATTTGGGGAAAACAGAAATTAGGGTTGATAAAATTGGGGATAACAGAATATGTAAGAAGGAAAAGATGCACGACATGAGGAAATGAAGAAACGACGTCGAAATATAGTGATTCAACGGAGAAACAACAGAGAAAAGATGAGAAAAAAAAACACTTTCCTTGAGAACGCCCAAAAAACGCACGTCAAGGTCCTTAGGGGCCTTCCAGATGATCGTGATTACCACGCCCTTGGCTCTGATACCATGTGAGAAATCAGATGTGGGAGTCACCTTACTATCGTAGCAAGAGATAGAGAGAGAGGTAAGAGGGAAGAGAGAAAAAAAATGTTGGGCGGCAATAATGTCTTCTCCCCTTTCCATTGATATTTATATGTTGTACGAGTGGTACAATACAGTACAATAGTACAATACAGTACAATACAGTACAATACAGTACAATAGTACAATAAAGTACAGTATGCTGTACAAGTGGTACAATACAGTACAGAAATATATTCATTTACATATACATATTTAACATGGGGTACTTTGTGAAATGACCATAATACCCCTATCGGGTATTATGGTATTATTACATATGTTTTAACACCCCCCCTCAAACTTTACGGGGGAATGACCGGAAGTTTGCCAAGAAGGAACAAGAAGCGAGGAGCAGGGCCATAGGAAGGGAGCCCTTTAGTCAAATCCATTTTCATCTTCTAAAAAGGTTACATCTTTGGAGACAAATAACTTATTGTTTTTATGATCAAAGCATCTATAGCCTTTTTGATTTTCACCATATCCTAAAAATGCACATTCTATTGCTTTAGGTGACAATTTATCTCTTTTATGTAAAAGAACAAAGCATTTACACCTAAAAATCCGAAGACGATTGTAGTCGGGTGTCATATTAAAAAGTTTTTCATAAAGAGAGATATTATTCAATTTTGAAGATGGCATCCTATTGATTAAATAGGTGGAGGTTAACACGGCTTCGGCCCAAAAATTTTTAGGAATATTTTTAGAAATGAGTAAGGATCTAGTGGTTTTTAAAATATGCCTATGTTTTCTTTCCGCTAGACCGTTTTGTTGAGGAGTTCTTGGGCAAGATTTTTGATGACAAATGCCATGTTGTTTTAGATATGATTGAAAATCATTTGATAAGTACTCTCCACCCGAATCGGATCTAAGAATGGATATTTGACTTTGAAATTGATTTTGAATTTTTGCATGGAATTCTTTAAAGAAGTTAAAAACTTCCGATTTAAAGTTAAGAAAATAAATCCATACATATCTAGTATAATCATCAATAAAAGTAACATAATATGAATAACCACCTTTAGATAGAACCGAAGATGGCCCCCAAACATCGGAATGCACCAATTCAAAAGGTCTTGTTGTCACAAAGGATCTAATAGGAAAAGGAGTAGACTTCATTTTGCCAAAAATGCAATCTTTACAATTGATATCTTTTTCTTTACAAAACTTGTGTCCAAAAGGAAAAAGATACATTTTAGAGTAACTTGGATGTCCAAGTCTTTTATGCCAAGTTTCAATATTTTTGTGTTGGACATAAGTACAAAATGAGGTATTTGGAAGCATTAAATTATCCATAAAATAAAGGTCTCCCTTCCTATGACCTTGCCCAATCCGCTTCCCGGACCGGAGATCCTGCACAAAGCACCCTTGGGATAAGAAAGATATTTCACATCCATGGTCGGCTATTTGAGAAACGGAAAAGAGGTTAAGATTTAATTTTGGAACTATTCTAACTTTTGGAACAAGAAAATTTTGAACATTTTTAGAATCAAGAGTTCCAACACCATTTATTTTGAGAAAGGTTCCATCGGCCGTAGAGACACAAGACATTTTTGAATTGGTGTGCACATTGGTTAATGCATTTTCATGAGAGGTCATGTGAAAAGAAGCTCCGGAATCTAAAATCCAAGAGTACGTACCGGGAGGTGATGATGAGGCAATTGCGGCACCGGAGGTGGAAGAAGTAGCCTTTAGAATTTGTTGGAGAGCCAAGGAAATTTGTCCAAGAGTATCTTTGAGATCCCCGTTTTTGCCGTCATCTTCTTTGGTGGATGATTCTTCAACGGAAGCCACCTTTGGCTTGAATGCTCCATTTAGCTTTGGGCAAACGGGTTTAATACGTCCCGGCTCATAACAATGATGACATATAATCAATTTTCTCCCACCACTCCCTTGCTTACCAAAATGAGGTGGTTTGTATGTTTTGACATGATTGCCGGGTTTAGATACGACAAGAACTTCATCAATGCTTTTACCCATATTATGTCTAGTCTCTTCTTGAGTAATCTCGGCAATAGCCTCTTCTAAGGGAGGAAACGTGGATCTATGGAGGAGTGAGGATCTAACTTGTTCAAATTCGGGACGAAGCCCAAATAAAAATTGAAACAATCTATCTTGTTCCATTTCTTTTTGTCTTAGTACCACATCCTCCATAGATACCCATTTAGGCTCTAAAAGAGCCAATTCATCCCACAAAGGATTTAGAGCACTATAATAGTCTTGTATGCTCATGTCACCTTGTTTTGTGGTTCTCACTTTTTCTTGCAAAAAATAAGCTCTTGCAAGATCCTTTTGGGTAAACATACCCTTCATAAAAAACCAAGCTTCATTTGCTCGGCGAAATTTAGCAATATTTGCACATACCTTAAGTTCCACATTATTCATAAACCATGCTAGGATTTTTGCATGGTTACTCTCCCAATCTTCCATTTGATGATGATAGTCTTCAATAGCCTTGAGACGAGCATCGCCTTCAAGTGCTTTCTCTTGATCTTCTTCCATCTTTGTGAGCTTAAGTTGGGGTTCCGGAATGGTCCCCATTACATAACCCCAAAGCTTCTTCCCTTTGAGATTATTCTCCATTGCGGATGCCCACATCATGTAATTTTTTCCATTGAGCTTGAATGATAGATCGATCTTGACTTCCATTGCTACAAAATGGAGGTGAGAGAGAAAAAAATAGAGAGATACACGATTTTACCTTAGAAGATCGTATGGCTCTGATACCATGTAATGAAATATGCGGAAGAATCCAAGAATGCTAAAGCATTCACTATGTCCCACACAGACAAATGCAACAAGCATAAGAGAGAAAATCCACTAAGGGATATACGAAAGGCCTTATAAAAAGGCTACACAACAACAACAACAACAACAACAACTATGCCTTCATCCCAAAACAATTGGGGTCAGCGATATGAACCAAAAAAGAAATTCATTTTGGGTCTTCCACATGAATCCTTTTCCTCCAATCATTTCTATCCAACGCCATGTCCTCGGTGAGGTTCAAAGCATTCATATCCTTTCCTATCATCTCCATCCAAGTCTTCCTAGGCCTACCCCGACCTCTTTTAACTAATATATTTTCCCATTTTTCCAACCTTCTAACTGGAGCATCATTAGGCCTTCGCCGAATATGTCCAAACCATCGTAAACGATTCTCTCGCATCTTATTTTCAATGGGTGCAACACCTACCTTCTTACGTATCTCTTCGTTCCGAATCTTATCTTTTATTGTATTTCCACACATCCATCCGCATCTCAGCTACACACATGAAAAATAATATCACTATTATTGAAGAGGAGCTCTCAAGAGAAATACTATATACATGGGGGGTTCCCCCTATTTATAAGAAAAGGAGACCAAAGGGGCTCCCAATAGAGTCGTTGGGAGCCCCCAACGGTCACATATGTGACCGTTGGGGGCCCCAACGACTCCATTGTGGGGCCCCTTTTCGGTATCCAAAAAATACAAATTTAAAAATAAAAATAAAAATAAAAAATAGTGAAATAAGAGAAACAAAATAAGTACCCCTATGGGGTACTTTGTGAAATGACCATAATACCCCTATCGGGTATTATGGTATTATTACATATGTTTTAACAAGTGCTGATGCCAAATATCGGTCGGGGAACAAGTCTGTAACCCAATAATTTAAATACAAATTATGTGTTAAACTATGACTAAGAACTACCTTAAACCTCGGGAACTATACCCGTTTTTGAGTATTAAGGAAAGTGAAAATTAAATTTGTGTGCATTTAATAGAAACATTCATGCAAACGCAACTCTGATAATTAACTTAAGAAGTTATTCATGCATTCCTGAATATTTGATTTAAGAAGTTATTTAGCATTAGTTTAATGCATTCCTGAATATTTGATTTATCTTGAAATTGTTAAATCCTTACTTGAACTACTTGAATGGTAAGTTAGTTTTGATGAATTATTGCCTGCGGTTTTCTCTTAATTTTGTGCATGATTCAATTTGTACTATTGACTTACTGTTGAATTTTTAGAGGAATTCGTACGAGGACTTTGGTTTTTACCCGTTTTCTAAACATGTTTTTCAGGCACGGAGGCTCAGTGATGAGAGAGACTGGCTGGCTGGAGGATTCAAGGTTTATGACTTGGTGACCCGGGTTCTGATGTGTATGGGATGCAATGGAGTTGATTTTTTTGAACTTTTGAACTCTCTTTGACTTATTTGATTTGAATAAATGAAGTTCAATTTATAGTTTTAAATTAACTTTATGTTTTGAATGGTTGATGAAATGGGTATATTAAATCTGTAATGCACCCCTGGTCCTTGGGAGGTTTTTCGCAATTTTTTAAAAAAGAAAAATTTTCAAATTTTTTTGAGGGTCAGTTTGGGGTCGTTTCAAACAAAGTCCCCCTATGGAAGAAATTCCATGTGCTCCTCATCCAATTGTAATGCAGTTCTTTCTTGATTCAGTGCAAGGAAGAAAAGTGATTCATTTGATTTTTGCTTGCCCTGCAATTTTTCATGATTCAAGATTTTTTTTGAGATGTTTTTTTCTAACCTAGGCGGTGATATGTAATTTCTGGAACATTGAATATGTGCTTATTAATACGTGAAACACTCTGCATGTTTTTGTACATTATTCTACTTTTGAAGTTAATTGAAATCTTCTACTGGGTTTAGATCATAGTCACATATATCGGCAATATTTTCAAAATATTGCGATATTATCGATGTATTTTCAGCAAATGATATTATAGATAAAACATCACAATATTTTGAAAATATCACAATATTATCAATTATTGTTAATGTTTTTATTTATTTTCTACACCTTAATTGTGTTTTCTTCTTTATTTTGCATTTTTTACTTATTCCTTTTATTATATATGTATTTTATTATCTAAACATGTCATTTTCTTACTTATTTCGTTGTTTTTATATATTTTTTTATTTTTTTAAGCCCCAACATTATTCTGAGATTTATCAACAAACCTATAATATCACGAGAAATATCCTTGCCGAGATATAGCCGATACTAATATTTGTGACTATGGTTTAAATCTTCTTGCTGTAATGTGTCTGTCATACTATGTAATTCTTGGCTTCTTTTGATTTCTCTTCTTGTTGTTTAATTTTTAATGCATGCATTTAAAATTAATAATGTATGATGCACTCTCCTGATATGGTCTTGCAATTCTTCTTTGTTTTTTATTATCTTTGCTAGAGTAAGTTAAAAAAACAATAATAAATTTATTGATTAACACATCTTCACATTCATCAAGCACTGAGATTTTGAGTAAGCTTCTTTCTCTATTGTGTTCTCTCAAATTTTTATATTATCACCTTTAAGGTTATACTATGTAATTCTTAGGCTTCTTTTGATTTCTCTTCTTGTTGTTTGACTTTTTGTGCATGCATTTAGAACTAATAATGTATGTTGTATTCCAATGAACTCTCCTGATATGGCCTTGCAATTCTCCCATGTTTTTTATTATCTTTGCTTGAGTTAGAATAATAATAATAATATTGATTGACTCATCTTGACATTCATCAAGCACTGACCATCTATCTTAAGGATTTTGAGTGATATCATAGTGTAAGAATCTTGAAATTCAACTTTAATTTTTTCTAGAACTTCTATTGTTCTATGATATTAAAATAGAATTAAATTTTTGCTAATCTTCAAATTTGATTGCTCAATCTTAAATTTCTGCCTAATGTATCTATTGTGTGATACATTGCACGTGCCTGTTTTATTTCCTTGGTCATGTGATTCTTGTCTGTGGTTCATGTGGTAAGTTGGTTAGGCTTGATGTTGATTACCCATCGATGCAGGAACCATGGCCAGAATACAATCTTTTTGGCAGCATTGTGCATTCAGGATACTCACCAGAATCTGGGCACTATTATGCATATATCAAGGTTCGGTACTTTCTTATGTTATATTGCTTTAGATGTTTTATGCTAGATCCACTTTAGCGGCTTTATCTGAATGATTCTTTTCTTTTATAACTTGTTTCCAGGATGCTAGTGGATGTTGGTATTGCTGCAATGACTCTCATGTTACACTTGCAACTGTAGAGGAGGTTCTATCTGAAAAAGTGTATATTCTATTCTTTGTCCGGACTAACCAAAGGCCAAAAGTCATGAAATCTCTCACCTCTAATGGTAATGGAGTCGGTCCTTGCAATGGGAAAGAAGCTTCAGCAATTGGAAAAGCAAATTACATGCACAAGCAATCAGCATCTGTGCTATCTGATGGCAATTATTATGCAAAGGGTTTGTTGAACACATCAAATATTGAGAAGCCGCAAATAAAATTTAGCATTTTACGAACAGCTGCTCCTGAATCTGGAAAAGTTGATGCAAATGGGAGTGGTCATTCAAAGATACATGATAATGCATCTGAGGAAATGCTGAGAAAATCTGAAGGCTTGCCTATTCAAAGGCATAAACAGGTGCTGTCAACTAATAGTATTGGTGCTGAGGGGACAAAATTTTCTAAAAAAGACATGGATTCAACAGCAGAGAAGTCCTCACTGTTACCAGAGCATACAAATGGCATCATAACTAATCAAAAACCTTGTTTTGGCAGTAATGGACAAAATGTGGTGGGGTCATGTGGAGAAATGGAAAACAACAAAGTATCACATGATAAAAGTGATTGCTACTCCAATGCCATGGAAATCAATTGGAAAGTGCATGACAACAATGATGCTGATATTTCTAATTCAAGTAATGGTGGCTTGTGCAGTTCGTCTGGACAAGAGTCTGGTTGCAAATCATCACAAATGTTTTCTGGGAAAGAGCATTTTGTCAGAGATCTAGACTTAAAAGAAGTGTAAGCTATCTTCTTCCATTTCTCTTTTCCAATAAATATCATAATTTCTTTTATCAAAGCAGTCCTTAATTTCATCTCGATGGTTGTGGGCATCTGGCTTATACCCATATGTGGAAAGATATTAAAAAGTCAGAGAAAAAATAGCAAAAAACAAAAAAGAATACTTGTCTGATGTGTGTGTGCTTATATGTAGAGAAAGAGGGAGCTATGCCACATGAAAACAAACTTAGGAATGGGATACAACACAAACATTTGGTATGACATGGGAGCTTTGTAGAACTAGGACATGAGCAGACAACTGTACATTGTGCATATGCATGTGTGTGTGTGTGTGTGTGTGTGTGTGAGCGCAGGCGTGTGTGTGTGTGTGATTATATAAATTCAAAATTCTTAATCTAAATCATAAGCATGAAATCATCTTGAGTGCAAATCTATGGAAAAAAATCTAAGATATGATTAGTAAATATTAGGGGCATGTTTGCTTCACCCTGTGAAAGTGCAAGAACAACAGCTTCTTGTCATTCTAAATCACTTTCTGTAGCAACCAGCAAGTTCTAAAAGATAGAAAGAACTTCAAGTAAAATATCAAGATCATAAAAAAAGAAGTTAGGGACACAGTTTTGATTGTGTCCTATAGAGGTTTGATTGTATTCATGGTGGTGTGGCATATCAAATGTCTTGTCGACATGGGATACACATGCTAGGTGAACTGTCCATGTGGCACACATACATACATACATGTGTGCGTGTGTGCATGTGTGCTCATGCGTGTGTGTGCATGCATGTGTTTATGCACCCATGTGCGCATGTGCATGTGTGCGTCACACAGGCACTTCATCTAACATGCATATCTTGTGTCAACATGACACAACACTCGGATACTTCATGGACACAGTCAAACCTGTCACACAGACACTTCACCTAGCATGTGTATCCTGTGTCGACATGACACAACACTCGGATACTTCATGGACACAGTCAAACCAATTTCACAACTAGTCAACAATGTCATTAACTTTATCCATTTTCTTTTATGATCTTATTTACTTATTTTCTGTTCACTTGAGTTCCTTTTCTTTTAAAATTTGTCATTAATCACATTACATTTCAATTTCAATTTAGTTTCATTATTTGATGTTTCTAATTATAGTAATTCAAACTTGCTGTTTCACACACACACATACATCTATGTGTGTATACGACCATGTCCCCATGTCCTAATTTTTGAAAATTATCATATCGTACTAAATGTATCCCCATCGTGTCCCATTCCTGTATCTATATCCATGTGACGTAGGTGTGTGTGTATAAACAGCTCTCTCTCTCTCTCTCTCCCCGTGTGTGTGTGCATGCATACACACGCCAACACATCATTAGCTGGTGATGGCTGGCCATCACTAGGCTGCTGAGGATTGATGAGTAGTGATTGTTGGCCTCTCCCCTTTTCCTGCTCTTCATTTTCTTCCTTCGTCATTTTACTCTTCAAAACATCCTCTTCTTTCTCTTCAGCTGGAAAGAATCTTAAAATTCTTTTTTTTTTCTTTGTTATGTGGCTATGGACTTTTGCTTGACTAATGGCTCTTCAATGTGACCAACCTCCTGTGCATCATGAAAGTACCTGGAAAGTAATCGGCTCCTTAGAATGCCATGAACGGTTGTCCAAAATGCAATGATTGGATGAATTTTGAAAGGATAAGATTGTGCATGTCAGCCCCTAAAATATGTCAAATATATATAGTTGATTAACAATTAATAATAAAAAACAAATAAACAAATAAACAAATATATTCTTAACATTAGATCATTTTGAATCCTCATGTGGCCAATATCATAGTTTCCAAAGAGGGGAACAAAAGCAAGAAGCAATAGGAGAATCAGAAAATCTTTAGAAGATTTGAAAAGAGGGGAAGACAGTAGGAGGCTGTATGGAGGAATTGTTTAGAAAATGGTATGTGAAATCGTGTGAAGTATTGATATATTGATGGAGGTAAGAAGAAAACTTTTAACCAATGAAGGTCACAGTCAATAACGATATTAACCTATTAGAAAAATCTCTAGATTGCTTTTTTTTTAAGCTATTAGAAAATCTCTAGATCACTCATATTAGAGAATAACACACAAAAATACATTCAATGAAAGTGCAAAAGTATTCTAGAGTAACAACTTGATAAACTTACTGTGGACTCCAAATGTTTAGATAATAAAAGAATTTGTGTAGCAATGTACATACTTTATCACATACTTTACAAATCTAAGAAAGTTGAACTAGGCCTATATGATACTTTTGAATAATAAAGGAATATGCTAAGGCTAGAAAATATTTATAGATCCATACCTATGCCAAAGTGACTCAATGCCAATTTAAAAGAGAATCCTTTATTCCTGTCATCTTAAAGGCAAACTTATGACTCAATAACAAAATATGTTATTGTTATCTCAAAATTTCTAAAAAAGGTCTAATGTCCAAATTGTGTGATACTTATATCACTATCATTTTATAAAAACTATACAATCATACTTTCCAAATGCTTGTTAATGGGGAAAGTATAAACTATACAGTCAAAATGCCAAAAGTACAAAAAGAAATCATCACAAGTGGACCTTCTTTTGCTTTGCCTCTTTCCTTTGTTTTAAAGGAAGTACATGTATGCCCTTAGTTTTGAAATCATTTACATAAGGAAAATAACATACACATGGAAAAATTATTTTTTTCCACCATATGTAACATCATTACATGTTACAGATGGTGGTGTCAAATAGGCAAGGGTTCCCTCACTTTGTTGGACGGGTGGGGGTAAAGAAGTTAGTCAAAGACCATAAAATTAGGTTAGCCACTTGGAACATAGGGTCTTTAACTGGTAAGTTGGTAGAGTTAGTAGATGTTATGCGTAGGAGAAAGATTGATATTTTATGTCTACAAGAGACCAAATGGGTAGGTGAGAAAGCAAAAGTGATAGAACCTTGGGGATATAAGATTTGGGTATACATGAATAAATAGGAATAAGAATGGAGTAGGGATTGTTATGAGTCGTGAGTTTTATAGATAATGTAGTTGAGGTCCGTAGGAAAGGTGATAAGATTTTACTTATTAAATTAGTATTAGGTACGAATATTATTAATATTATTAGTGTTTATGCACCTCAAGTAGATTTAGATGATTCCATTAAGCGTCAATTTTGGGAAGATTTAGATGGAGTAGTATAAGAGATATCTTATGGAGAAAAGATTTTCATCGGCGGTGACCTTAATGGACATGCATGCATTAGTAGAGATGAATTTAAGAGTATCCATGGAGGCTATGGTACTGGAGAAAGAAACGAAAGTGGAGAAAGGATTTTAGATTTTAGTTTGTCCTATGATATGATCTTAGCAAACACTTGGTTTAGGAAGAGGGAGTCTCATCTAGTAACACAAGTCAGATAGATTTTTTCCTACTTAAAAAGAGAGATAGGGGTTGTTGCATCGATTGTAAGGTTATACCGGGAGAAAGTGTAGCTACACAACATAGAGTCTTAATTTTAGATCTTAGAATTAGACAATGCCGCAAAAAGGATAGACATATGATATATCCTAGAATTAAGTGGTGGGCACTGAAAGGAGCTAAACAAGGAATGTTTATAGAACAGATAGTTAAGGAAACTGATTGGTGTCTCGAAGAGGATTCAGAATCAATGTGGAATAAGATAGCGGGTGGCATGAGAAATGTGGTTAATGAGGTATTGGGTGAGTCTAAAGGCGGTGCACCGCTGGGTAAGGATACATCATGGTGGAACGAGGATGTCAAATTAGCTTTTAAGGTTAAAAGAGAGTGTTATAGAAATCTAAGTAAGAGTCGTGATAATGAGAATTTGGAGAAGTATATGCTAGCAAAAAAGGAAGCTAAAAAAATAGTTCGAAACGCGAGGGATAAGGTATATAAGGAGGTTTATGACAAGTTGGATACCAAAGAGGGCGAGAAGGATATTTATAGGCTTGCAAAGATGAGAGATAGGAAATCGAGGGATCTGGGTATGGTTAGATGTATCAAAGATGAAACGCAAAGGGTTTTAGTCAAAGATGAGGAGATTAAGGAGAGATGAAAAGATTATTTTGATAAGCTATTTAATGATAGTCATGCTTAGGATCTTGGAGACTTCTCCGTTCCTTTTCATGAGATGAATCGTGACTTTATGCCCAAGATTCAAAAGAAACAAATTGCAGAGGTTTTGAAGAAAATGAAATCAAGAAGGGCAGTTGGCCCAGATGGTATACCTATCGAGGCTTGGAAATGCTTGGGAGAGAAAGGTTTAAAATAAGTATAGCTGAAATGCGTATGCTTAGATGGATGCGTGGAAATACAATAAAAGATAAGATTCAGAACGAGGAGATACGCAAGAAGGTAGACGTTGCACCAATTGAAAATAAGATGAGAGAGAATCGTTTACGGTGGTTTGGACATATTCAGTGAAGGCTTAATGATGCTCCAGTTAGAAGGATGGAGAAATGAGAAAATATATTAGTTAAAAGGGGTCGGGGTATGCTTAGGAAGACATGGATGGAGATGATAGGAAAGGATATGAATGCTTTGAACCTCACCGAGGACATGGCATTGGATAGAAATAATTGGAGGAGAAGGATTCATGTGGAAGACCCAGAATGATTTTCTTTTTTTGGTTCATATCGCCGACCCCAATTGTTTTGGGATGAAGGCGTAGTTGTTGTTGTTGTATCTGTAACATCATTACATGAGGTAGAATTTGTAAAGTGATTTTTTTAAATTTTCATTTTTATTTGTTGACTGTCGGAATAATGTTTTCCTTGTCTCTTCCATCTTGACTGTTGTTAGTGGTTAATGTTTTGTAATAGGTGATAAATCTGTGGTTTCTCAGGCTTTGCCAAGATGCATCTTCTTTTCTACGAACATACTGCTGGTATGATGAAGTGTATGCTTTCATGCGCAACAGAAAGAGGTTATGTACGCGAGATGCAAACATTCCTGATAAGGATTTGAAGTGAGCTTTTTTTCCTCTTATTCAATTTATTTTTACTGTTTGCAATTTTCAACAAACATGAAAAACTGCGTTTACAATATCCATTTTTTACTTTTC
Source organism: Nuphar pumila (assembly GCF_984573655.1). Lineage (NCBI taxonomy): Eukaryota > Viridiplantae > Streptophyta > Magnoliopsida > Nymphaeales > Nymphaeaceae > Nuphar > Nuphar pumila. The sequence goes on along the minus strand of NC_143259.1, from coordinate 23,397,841 downwards.
TTCCCATGTTTCAAGCCTGGGATATGTTTCACTAATGCATATTGTCAATAAATTAGAATTCCTGTAACTAATCTGAAAATTCTTGAAATGTTTTCTGATAATGCAGGAGGGATTCCTGTGCAAGGAATAGCTAATTATCTAAAAGTTCCAGGCTTTCGTTGTCTTATGAGTGATTGTCTATAAATCATATTCAACAGGTTCTATATTCGTGGTGGCACAGTGAAGTTTTTTATGTCATTGTCCCGCTGCAAGCTGTGTATGATAGAGTCCAATGGTTTTGAACTCCATTTGCGTGTGACCAGTGTGTGAATTTCATGTCAATTTACTTCTTGTTTCCTTTTTTGTTTTCCCTTCTATTCATTATTTCAGCATGGATGCTGTTATTGATACTCTGAACAAATTAGAAGAGTCCAAAAAGCTCTTGTGGGAGAAAATGTAGTCTGCAACTATATAAATAATTGAAACATGGTAAGTAATTTGTTTAAAATGACAATTTATGAAATTGTCTTTGAATTAAGATTAATCTAGTCCTGGAGAGTAGGAATCACTCCATGCTGAGCATAGAAGACTTTCTGTTGGTTCAGTAAGCAAAATGGATACGGGAAATGCTGTGTGACACATTAAGCTGGATTTTTTTTGGAAGCGAATGAGAAGTGAAAAATAAAACGTTAAGGAAATGAAGGGGAGATGAGTAGGAAGTGAGGGGGAAGCAAAAAAAATAAATAATAACATATAAGACAAAAAAAACAAGGGGGAAGTGAGGGGGAAATAAGAGGGAAGTAAGGGGGAAACGAGTGAGAAGCAAAAGGGAAACAAAATGGAAGCGATTTGGGAAGCACACTAACATTCATGTCATTCATTTCAATGTCAATATTCATAAACAATTGCACATTCATATTCGATCACAATTCGGACCCTTTTAGTCCAGTTCATTAGCGAATGACCATAAAGGCTAATTAGTAGATGCACACTTCATTTAGTTCGTACCTCATATTGGGCACTCAATTCCTGCATAAAAATTATCTTAGCCATTCATTTGTAGTATGATACTCATTCGCAAAAACATACTAAAAAGCCCATATAGAAATCATACATATATGCTAACCTGGCCTTTAACCGGTTAAGAACTTGTCGAACCTCAATTATGTCTGGCTGTTACAACTGTCACAAAAAAGTGTACAGTTGTCAGACAAAGCTGAAATTTTAACAAGTTGCAGATAATTCTGTCAGCTTCCCGATGCAACAAACCGTTCGTAAAAATTCCTTCGGATGAGGGAGATACGACCGGTTTAGTGCACGCTTGTACTTTTCTGTTCCAACTGTCACAGTTCAGTGCTTAGTCCGAGAATAAAGCTCAAAATTTTACAGTTTCTATGAAATTTTGTTAGCTTTCCAACACAACAAACTGTTCATCAAAACTCTTTCGGACGAGGGAAATATGAACGATTTACCAGTCGCGTGTCAGACTGAAAATACGTATTGGCGGGCAATATGCATTCGGGTGAGCAGAAATAGGCCACTCAAATTCATATTTTTGTTTTTTTCCGCATGAACCCAATAAATAAAATCTCTAAAATAATAGCATATGATTTTCATATAATTTATTATAGACAAATCTTGTTTTCGCAGCTGTTAGGTTGGAAAATCGATCAGTCTTTTCAAACCCTATTTTTTTCAGAAATAATTTCAGTATTTTTTCAATATCAAGCATAAAGATGTATCTTTTTTCATAACAAAAATAACAAAAACATGATAAACATCATGCCAACATTAGACCACAATTTCTAACTAGAAGTTTTGCAAGAAAACAATATACTTTAACCTACTTTAAAGCAAATACGATTTTTGTTTCTTAAAAGACCATAATATGAATTACATAACTTTATTCGTTTTTATTTCAAGTAATTCGTTCACTTTAGGGGTGGAACCGATTCCTTCTTGAGAGAATCAGAATCAACCCCTCTTCATTAATCCAAATTAGATTTTCCTTTATGAAGATTGTTTTTTTTTAACTTAGTAACTCGAATCCAAGAAACAATTTTTTACAAAATCGATTTTTGGGAGGGGTTTTCTATCTAAAATCCTCTCTAATTAATTTTTGACGAACCCAACACCAATCCCACACTTGGGGGGTTTGGTACAAGGTTTGTTTTATTAGAAATCAGAATAAACTCGTGCCTACGAGTTCTGATTTATGTGTAGAGAATAGAACCCCTACCTTTTGCGCGAAAACACTCATTTCGATCAGAAAAAACGATCTTCACAAGCGAACCAGCTGTCCGTTTCGTGTGTTGGTTGCGTCTAGATGCTCAACCTGCTCCACCAACGTACGAAGGTTCACCTCTTGGTTTGCACAAGAGAAAAACAACAAGAAAATAGAGGAAAAGGAAGAAGAAGAAGGAGCAAGAGGGAGGAGAGAATAGAGAAAGCAAGAAAAAAATGAGAAAGGGGCAAATAAGGGGGGCGTGAGCCCCTCCTCTCTTTTTATAGTTTAAGAGGATTAGGTAAGGTCTGGGCTAATCTCAGCCCTTGATCTAATCTCAAATCCTCTTTCCTATCTTCTAAATTCATGTTTTCTTTTTTCTTTTTTTATTAGTTTTTTTTCTATATACTAGACTTAGGTTAGTGTATATTATGTCATGTATAATATATAATACATACTATATAATGTATACCATACATATTAGGTTAATATGGGCTGGCCCCCATCCTTATGGGGGGTTTCAACCTTTCCATATTGGTTAGGGTCGAGCTTGCTTGCTTGCTTGTCAAGCTTTATTTTTCTTTTCTTTTCTTTTCTTTTTTCTTTCTTTCCTTTTCTCAATTCCCCCTCCCTTCCTTTCTAAATTTTTGGCCTTTCCATCCTAGAAAGGTCTAGGATGAGACACGCCCTTCCCTCTTGGGAGGTTTAACTAAGCAAATAGGCAAGTTTTGACTTTTGGGTTAAAGTTTTGGTTTTTGGTAACTTTTAAAAACCTTTGTATTTAAAGCTTTAATTTCATTTTTCTTTTGTTTAAGTCAATAAGGAGGTGCCACATAGGATGGGACGACCCACCTATGGACCTCTACCATATTATGCAATTGAGTTAAATTAATTTTTTCATTCCATTTTAATAATTTTGCTAATTAACTTAATTTAGTATTTTGGATTTCAATTCTTTCAAAACTATAATTTAAGTTTTGAATGGATGACTCTAAATGCAACCCAAATTATTTTCAAATGTATATGAACTTTTTCTAAACCACAATTCGTCTATTATAATTATGTTCTTTTCTAAATTTTTTGTTTTCTCATAAACTGTCACATGGGTGTAGGTGCAGGTGCGGGGGTGTGGCACTTTCAAAAACCTTGGGTGCGGGGGTGCGGCAAAAAAATGTTATATAATTTTTAAGTTTTATTAGTTAAAAAAAATATGTTTTAATGAACCATTCACAGTTTCACAGTCTAAATTAGTTCATACTTACACATGCATGGTTTAATCTTTGAGACAAGCATATGACTATTGGCAGGATTCCGACATTGAAAATATCAGTGCAGGAAGGAGAGCTGTTTTGACTCCCCACCTGAGCCAACACATACTGAACATTCGAAAGCCCACATAGCGGCAAGGGAACCAACAACAACAAAACGTTGTAGTGTGGCCTGCCAAACTGCATATCCATGCCCTCTGGCAAGATGCATAAGGAACCTTGCAGTTGAGCCGTTAGCACCGAGTAGGGACACGATTCCGCTGCGGCAAAGAGAAAGCAAACACAGAGACCCAAAAAAGCACAAGCTATGCGCACAAACACCACGGCGTTCTAAGAGGGAGAGAGGGAAGACAGAGGAGGAGAGCAGAGGGAGTCAGAGAGGAGTGGAGGAGAGCAGAGGGAGTCGGGGGCCATATCGGGAGCGGTCGACGGCAACGTTGGGGTCGGCGGAGAACAGAGGGAGTCAGAGAGGAGACAAAGGGAGGATTAGGGCAAAAATTGCCCTAATCCCCTCCGCAACCCATTTTATCGGGCATTTTTTTAAAATTAAAAAACTAGACCAAAATGATCCTGGGTGCGTTGACCGCACCCAGGGTCGGGTTGACTGCATCAGGTGCGGCACCTGGTTGGTCGAATCCCTATGACATAGCTCATAAATGTATCTCGAAAATAATTTCCACTAGGGTCGATAGGACCCCTTGGCGTTTTGGATGTATTTTATTTTATTTTTCTAAGTCTTATTCCAAGATCTAATCTATGTATATTATCTAATACATATTATCATTATCAAATTATCATATATAATGACATTTGCGAAAATTTATGAAAATTCCTCAAAAAATCATGGGCATTAGATTCAATCCCCCTAAAAAAAGTTTCGTCCTCGAAATTTGGCTAGGGTTACATACCTAATAGGCTTGGATATTTCGCTTTCATCTCCGCTTTCGGCTCTCATGTACATTCAAGTTCATGGTGTTGTCGTCGTACCTTTACTAAAGGAATAGTCTTATTTCACAACACTTGCTCTCGTCTGTCCAAAATCTTTATCGGACGTTCCTCGATCATGAGGTTCTTTTGCACTTCTACCTCGTCATATTGGATAATATGTGTCAGGTTCGACACATTTTCTCAACATCGACAAGTGGAAAACATCGTGAATGTTTAAAAACTGTAGCGGGAGTGCTAATATGTAAGTTGCGCCTCTAATCTTCTCGAAGATGATGAAAGGTCCTACATACCTCGGACTTAGCTTACCTTTTTTGCCAAACCGAAACACACTCTTGGTTGGTGTACCTTAACGAACACATGATCCCTGACTTCAAATGTGATTTCACGGTGCTTTGGATCTGCATAACTTTTCTCACAGCTTTGATTGGTCAGAAGTCTCTTCCGTATCAATTGCACTTGGTCGGTATAGTGCTGTAGGACTATTGATGACTTGATAGCTCGATCATCAACCTCACTCCAACATACCGGAGACCTATAGGGTCGCCCGTATAAAGCCTCATATGGAGCCATACTGATGCTCAAATGATAACTGTTATTGTAGGTGAACTCGGCTAGCTTCAAGTGTTTATTCTAGTCACCCTTCTATTCCATTGCACAAGAGTGCAATATGTCTCCTAGCGTCTGGATTGTCCTCTTCGACTATCCGTCCGTATGCGGATGAAAAGCCGTGCTAAACCTAAGCTTTGTCCTCAAAGTTTTCTGAAGTTGTTCCAAAAACTTTGACGTAAATCTCAGATCTCTATCAGAAATAATGGGGACAGACACTCCATGTAACCTGACGATCTCATCTACGTACAATTTTGCTAGATTCTCCAATGTTTGATTCACCCTGGTCGGTAAGAAGTGTGTCGATTTCGTAAGTCGATCTACTATAACCCATATGGTGTCCTACTGGTGTCGTGTCCTGGGCAAACCTACCACAAAGTCTATGGTATTGTCTTTCCACTTCCACTGAGATATCTCGATTGGCTGTAGTGTTCTACTAGGTCTCTGATGTTCTATTTTGACCTACTGACATACTAAGCATCTCGATACATATTTCACAATCTCTCTCTTTGTACCATTCCACCAATAGTTTCTATGCATATCCTTATACATCTTGGTGTTACCTGGATGTATAATATACTTAGTTCGATGCGCCTCATGAAGTAGCTCCCTCCATAGCTGTTGATCCTCTGGCACTCATAGCCTCTGGTTGTACCAGATGCTACCATCTTCTTCTAGATATAGGGCCGTCTCAACCCTTAATCTAATCTCAAACCCTCTTTCCTATATTCTAAATTCATGTTTCATTTTCTTTTTAATTAGTTTTTTTTTCTCTATATACTAGACATTGGTTAGTATATATTATGTCTTGTATAATATATAATACATACGATATATTGTATACCATACATATTAGATTAATATGGGCTGGTTGACACTCCTATAGGGGTTTCAACCTTTCCATATTGGTTAAGGTCAAGCTTGCTTTGTCGAACTTTATTTTTTTTTCTATTCTTTTTTTTTCTCAATTCTGCTTCCTTCCTTTCTAAAATTTCTAGCCTTCCCATCCTAGCAAGGTCTCGGATGGGATGCCCCCCCCTCTTGAGAGCTATTTCACAGAGACTCTTCAACTAGGTGCCGCACCCGTGTCGCACCCGCACCCGATGCAGTCAACCTGACCCTGGGTCATTTATGTCCAACTTTTGGATTTTATATATATATATATATATATATATATATATATATATATATATATATATATATATAATTTTTTTTTTTATATTTTTGCCGCACTCCCGCACCCAAGTTTTTTGAAAGTGCCGTACCCCCGCACCCGCACCCGATGAGTTGTGGAGCCTGATTCATAGTTTTTGCCCTTTCAGAAGGGGGGTTAGGGTTAGGGTTGTCGCCCTTGCCTTGTATAAATTCTCTCTTTTGTTTCCCTCTTGTAACAGTCGAAAAAGAGCAATAAGATTTCTCTATGGGCGGCCGTGGTTTTTTACAATCTCTCGGATTTGAGGAAAGTTTTTTCCACGTAAATTTGTGTGTTCTTCTTGTGTTTTGTTTGATCGTTCTTGTTCATTGTTTCCTTTGGTTGTTTCTTGCTCGCGGTTTTCCTAACAACTGGTATCAAAGCAAGGTTCGTTGAAGCAAGAATGAAAGAGGGAAAGATAAAGATCGATCGGTTCGACGACAAGGATTTCAGTTTCTGGAAGATGCAGATCGAGAATCTGCTATATCAAAAGAATCTGTATCAGCCTTTATCGGGAAAGAAACCAGTGACGATGGGGAAAGAAGAATGACTATTGTTGGATCGGCAAACTCTAGGTGTGATTCGTCTCACCTAGTCTCGCAATGTTACGTTTAACATTGCAAATGAGAAGACGACAGTGGATTTGATGGCAGCATTGTCAAACATGTACGAGAAGCCATTCGCCTCTAACAAAGTGTATATGATGCAACAACTCTTCAATCTGAAGATGGTTGAGGGTGCTTCTGTGACAGATCATATCAATGATTTCAACACCATCATGAGCCAGTTGAGTTCGGTGAGCATCGATTTCGATGATGAGGTAAAAGCCTTCATTCTACTCTCTTTACCCGAGAGTTGGGGTGAGACGGTAACTGCGGTGAGCAGTTCGTCTGGCTAGAAGAAGTTGAAACTCTTGGAAATCTGAGATATGATTCTCAGTGAGCATATTCGGAGAAAGGAGTCGGGAGAATCCTCAGGCGCTGCCTTGAGTTTCGAAGGTAGAGGGAGGAACTTCCAACGGGGCCAGAGTTCAAACTGTGGTAAGTCAAGGTCTAAGGGAAAGAGTAAGTCGAGATCTCGTGGTGACCTTATGTATTGGAACTGCGATAAGACGGGTCATCTAAAGCGGGATTGCAAAGCTCCTAAGAAGAAGAACCAGGATGCTCAGTCCGTGCATGCGATAGTTGAAGAAACTACATGTTTTGAGGACGTTCTGATCTTGAGCGTGGACAGTCCGATTGAGTCGTGGATTCTAGACTCAGGCGCCTCTTTTCAATCCACTCCGTGCAAAGATCTTATGCACAACTTCGTAGTCGAAAAGCTTGGTAAGGTTTATTTAGCTGATGATGAGCAGTTAGATATTATGGGTAGGGGTGATGTGCATATTAGGATTGCTTGTGAGTCAAAATGGATATTGCATAATTTCGTTATATGCCTGGTTTAAAGAGAAATATGATCTCAACAGGTCAGTTGGATAGTATCGGGTATAAAACGGTATTTGGACATGGTTTCTGGAAAACTGTGAAAAGAATCTTAGTTGTTGCTCAGGGAAGAAAATTGGGGACCCTCTACATGACTGATAACGACCAAGATATTGTTGTTTCAGTGAGTTCGGAAGCAGATGCTAAGTTATGACATTGTAGACTCGAGCACATGAGCGAGAAAGGGATGAAGGTGTTAGCATCAAAGGGACTATTGCCAGACTTGAAGTCTGTACACACTGGTTTCTGTGAGGATTGCGTGTTAGGCAAACAGAAACGGGTCAGTTTCTCGAAGATCGGAAGAGAACCGAGGGTAGAGAAATTGGAGTTGGTATATACTGATGTTTGGGGACCAACCCCTGTTTGTTCCCTTGAAGGCTCACGATACTATGTGACCTTCATTGATGATTCCACCAGAAATGTATGGGTTTACTTTTTGAAGAATAAATCTGATGTTTTTGCCACTTTTAAGAAGTGGAAAATAGAGGTGGAAAATGAGACCGGGCTGAAAGTGAAGGGCCTATTGTCTGACAATGGAGGGGAGTATGACAGTGCAGAGTTCAAAGCATTTTGTGCGAAGAACGGAATTAAAATGAGTCGGACTGTTCCGAACCGACAACAACAGAATGGAGTTGTTGAGGATGAATAAAACTCTCAATGAGCGTGCGAGGAGCATGAGACGCGGGTTTGCCCAAGGCATTCTGGGTTGATGCTATCAATACTGCAACCTATCTGATCAACCGAGGTCCCTCAGTCCTGTTGGATATGAAACTACCAGAAGAAGAATGGACGGGGAAGAAGGTAAATTTATCTCATTTAAGAATTTTCGGTTGTGTTTCTTATGTACACATTGATTCTAAGAATAGGGATAAGATAGATGCTAAGGCCCGAAAATGTTACTTCATTGGATATAGTTGTAATTACTTTGGTTATCGTTTCTAGAATGAGGAAAACCAGAAAGTAATAAGAACTAATGATGTAACGTTTAATGAGAACGTGTTTTACAAAGATAGGTCCAGTGTAGAATCTGAGGGGACAGAAATACCCCTGTTGATAATTATGAGACAGTCGAGGTAGACTCTAAAACAGAGCCAACCACTGTTGCACCTGAGTTGAGGAGATCTGTTAGAGTACCTAAACCTTTGATTCGGTATTCTCCATCTTTACACTATTTACTGTTGACCGACTCTGGAGAGCCAGAACATTTTTCTGAGACAATACAGGTGAAAGATTCAGTTAAGTGGGAGTTAGCAATGCAAGATGAAATCAAGTCTTCTCAAATGAATGAGACTTGGGTGCTAACCAAATTACCGAAGGGGAAGAAAGCATTGTTTAACAAATGAGTGTACAGAGTGAAAGATGAGCCCGATGACAGCAAGAGGTATAAGGCGAGATTGGTAGTCAAGGGTTTCTTGCAAAAGGAACGTATTGACTATACTGAGATATTCTCCCCCGTGGTAAAATTGACCACCATTAGAATGATTCTCAGTATTATGGCTGCAGAAAACTTGTACCTAGAGCAGTTGGATGTAAAAACTGCTTTTCTCCATGGAGATTTGGAGGAGGAGATTTATATGTTGCAGCCTGAAGGTTTCAAAAGCAAGGGTAAAGAAGACTTGGTGTGTAAACTGCAAAAGAGCCTATATGGCTTAAAGCAAGCTCCAAGGCAATGGTATAAAAAGTTTGACACTTTCATGTGTAACTGTGGATTCAGAAGACCCGAGATAGACCATTGTTGCTATTATAAGAGCTTTGGTGAGTCTTACATTATTATGCTTTTGTACGTAGATGTCATGCTTGTTGCATGTTCTAGCATGAAGGAAATCAACATACTTAAGCGACAATTGTCAAAAGAGTTTGAGATGAAGGACTTGGGCCCCACAAACCAGATTCTTGGTATGCGGATCACTCAGGATAGAGAGAAGGGAACTTTAAACCTATCACAAGAAAAATACATTGAAAAAGGTGTTGGAAATGTTTAGAGTTCAAGATGTAAAGCCTAGAAGCACCTGTGAGAAATCAGATGTGGGAGTCACCTTACTATCGTAGCAAGAGATAGAGAGAGAGGTAAGAGGGAAGAGAAAAAAAAATGTTGGGCGGCAATAATGTCTTCTCCCCTTTCCATTGATATTTATATGTTGTACGAGTGGTACAATACAGTACAATAGTATAATACAGTACAGTATGCTGTACAATACAGTACAGTATGCTGTACAATACAGTACAATACAGTACAGTATGCTGTACAAGTGGTACAATACAGTACAGAAATATATTCATTTACATATACATATTTAACAGCCTCCCTCAAGTTGAGGATGATCTTCAATCATGCTCAACTTGCCCTTAAGTAACCAAAATTGATGACTAACCAATCCTTTGGTGAAGATGTCTGCTACTTGGTCTTCTGATCTGACATACGAAGCCTCAATTTCTTCTGTTTCAATCTTTTGTCTAACAAAATGCTGATCAATCTCAATGTGCTTCGTGCGACAATGATGAATAGGGTTAAAAGAAATATTAATGGCACTTTGATTATCACATAAAAGCAGAGAGGAAGAGATAGGTTCATTCAACTCTTGAAGAAGATGCCGTACCCAAGTGACATCAGCTGTCCCTGCTGCCATTGCCCTGTACTCTGTCTCAGTGCTGGATTTAGCAATGGCCTTTTGTTTCTTACTACTCCAAGTGACAATATTTGGGCCAATAAAAACACAATATCCTGAAACCGACCTACGCTCATCAGGGTCCCCACCCCAATCTGCATCACAATATGTAAGTAAACGGTGTCCTGTAGTGAAGCTTTCATCTTTGTGATAGAGCAATCCATCTCCAATAGTCCCTTTCAGATATCTGAGAATACGCTTAATACATTCCATATGACAATCAGTGGGAGCATGCATAAACTAAGATGCTTGATTTACAGCATAAGCAATGTCAGGTCTTGTAAATGTAAGATATTGCAACATACCAACAATGCGGCGATATAAAGTGGAATCATGATATAATTGGCCTTCTTTTGCACTAAACTTATGATTTAAGACAGATGGGGTGCTGAGAGGTTTACAATTAATCATACCAGTGGTGTGAAGAATGTCAAGAGTATACTTGTGTTGACTTAGAGTGAGTCGATCATCTTGTCTATCGACTTCAACTCCCAAGAAGTATCGCAATGGGCCTAAGTCCTTCATCTTGAATTTGGCCATGAGTAAAGACTTGACCAAGGCAATATGTGCATCATCACTCCCAGTGATAATGATGTCATCAACATATATAAGATCCCAAGTAGTAACATGATCATTCTTATACATAAATAAAGAATGATCAAGTATACTCTTAGAAAAGCCATGCTGCTGAATTTCCATGGAGAAACTCTCAAACCAAGACCGAGGTGCCTGTTTTAAACCATAAAGAGACCTTCTCAATTTACAAACCCATGTAGCCGCATCATGTTCACTATATCCAGGAGGTTGCTCCATATACACCTCTTCCTTCAAGTCCCCATGTAGGAACGCATTCTTGACATCCAACTGGCTAAGAGACCAACCATGCTGAAGTGCCAAAGTGAGGATCACACGAATGGTGCCAATTTTGACAACAGGGCTAAAAGTTTCCTCATAATCTTGCCCATATTGTTGTGTGAATCCGCGTGCAACAAGGCGAGCTTTATATCTTTCAATGCTACCATCTGGTTTACGCTTGATCTTGTAAACCCATTTGGAGCCAACAACATTTCTATCAACAGGTCGAGGAACAATATCCCATGTATGACATTCATGAAGTGCTGCCATTTCTTCGTTCATAGCTTCAACCCAAGCTCGAGAATGGGCTGCCTGATGGAAAGTAGACGGCTCTTTCTCTTTGGCCACATTGGTTAGAAACAACTGAAAGTCAAGAGAAAAATTGTTGTAACTAACCCAACGATGGATAGGATGCCTTTCACGTGTGGATCGTCGAAGAGGGGGAGCCTCGTGAGATGGAGTTGAAGGGGCTCCTCGACGGGCATAAACCAAACCTGAAAACCGTGAAGGTGCATCCTGGATGATGGAGTTGTCTGCTTCAAACTGAATTGGTTCATCAACAACAGGATCTCTGATAGAGTCATATAGCAAAGTATCACAAAGCCATGGATCATAAGTAGTTTGCTCATATACCTGAGAAGTATCAAATGGTCATCATCAAAAACAACATTTCTAGACACCTTAATCTTACCCAAAATAGGATCATAACATCTATATCCTTTATACCCATCGGCATATCCCAGAAATCTGCACTGAACTGCTCTGTCCTGAAACTTGTTACGTAAAGAATGATCCACATGGACATAACAAATGCATCCGAAAGCATGCAAATCATCATAAGAAGGGTGAGAACCGTGAAGCAAATAATAAGGAGACTGATCTCCTAATAATTCCATAGGCAACCTGTTAATGATATGCACTGCAGTGTGAAAGGCCTCAGTCCAAAGAGAGAAAGAAATATCAATATTGTGCATCATACTTAACGCGGTTTCAACAATATGCCGATGCTTACGTTCTGCTACTCCATTCTGTTGTGGAGTGTAAGGACAAGAGGAGTTACGTGTGATGCCATGGTCCTTTAAATATTCACTAAAATCATGAGATATGTATTCTCCACCACCATCACACTGGAAATAAGTGATATTTGAATTGAAAAGGTTCTGAACAAGAGCATGGAATTGTTTGAAAAGTTTGAACACTTCAGATTTAGATTTCATAAAGTAAATCCAAGTGTAACGAGTGAAAGAGTCAAGAAATAACACATAATAACGAGAGCCAGATAGAGATGAAACAGGAGCTGGGCCCCAAACATCAGAGTGAATAATTTCAAATGGCTTGGAAGCTCTTTTATTGATACTTTGAAAGGGAAGTACATGACTCTTGCAGACATTACAACTAGGACACTTATGATCTAATTTGACTTTGGGAATAAAACCCTGAGAAGACAATTTGTCAAGGAACCCTTGACTACAATGACCTAACCGACGATGCCAAGAAACTGGCTTATTACATTGCATAACAGAAGAAGACTGACTCAAATAAGCAGGAAAAGATGGAGACACGGTAGATGACGTCTTCAAAGTCCCGGGGGCTGCTTCGAAGACGTACATGTTTCCGCGTCGTTCACCCTTAGCGAGCATCTTCTTGGTTCGAAGGTCCTTAAGACAAACAGAAGACGGAGTAAATTCCATGGATGAATTTGTTTCATCAACCAATTTAGAAACAGATAAAATGTTTTTCTCAATGACAGGAGTGAGTAAGACATTTTTCAATGGTAGTGTAGATTGTGACAAAGAGAGAGATGCATTTCCAGTATGAGAAATAGGGTGGTGGGAACCATCTCCCGTGACAATAGTGCCAGTGCCAATATAAGGAACCATGTTGGAAAGTTTACCTGCATCAGAAGTAACATGTGCGGCTGCTCCAGAATCAATATACCAAACTCCATCATCATTCTGACGCAAATTCATGTTGTTAAATGCAGTCATCAGAATTTGTTGCACATCATGTGGCAACCCTGCACTCTGTCCCTGATCAGTACCCTGATGTGCTCGAAAATTTCCCTGCGGCTGCCCCTGAAACTGTCTAACATTCATCTGTCCAGCTCTTGGTCCTGGCCTCCCTGCCTTGTTGCGATTCTGTGGGTTGTGCCAACAATCTGCTTTCACATGGCCACGCTTGTTGCAATGGAAGCAAGTAGGGACACGGGTACCTCTAGTGGCAGGTGGAGCAGTAGGAGTAGGAAGGAGTCCTCCACGGCCCATATGAGCAGCAGGTGGACGAAATGAGGTAGACCCAGATGTAAACATGACAGGATGAGGATCATCAATAAGATGATCTTGAGTCAAACTAACTTCATACTGTAGGAGTTTGGCCTGTAAATCCTCAAAGCATGGAAGTGTAGAGACAACCTGTAATGCAGTGCAAAACATACGATATTGGGGCCCAAGGCTTCCCAATACCTGCTGAACAACATCTCTGTCAGAAACAGGATATCCAATAGCGGCCAACTGATCAATGATAATTTTGATATCCCCTAGAAATTCAGTAATGGTCTTAGTTCCCTTTCGCATAGATTGGAACTGCCATTTCAGTTGAAGTGCACGTGATTCAGAAACCTGTGAATAAGAGTGAGCAAGATGTCTCCATAGTTCTGCAGTAGTAAAATGGTCAGAGATAGTTTGTAATATACGATAAGATAACGTGGCAGTCAAATAGGCAACCACAGATTGGTCCTTCTGAAACCAAACATCATACGCAGGATTTGGAATAGCAATGCAACTCACCTTCCCATCATTACCAGTTACCTCTTGCGTAATAGTCATAGGTGGGGCGGGTGATCCCCCATCCAGATGCCCGGAAAGACCATGACTTCGGATAAACGGCAGAATTTGGCGTTTCCAAAGTAAGTAGTTATCATGAGTTAATTTGTGAGAAACAAGTTGAGAAAGAAATCCGGGGCTGATTTTAGAATCCATAAGGAAGAAGATCAAAGATGAATCAAACAACACGACAGAAATTCGTAGGTTGTACGGACAGAACCGTACGGACAAAAATTTTTGAGTTTTGGAAATCACGATTTTTTTTTTAGTTAATCGTGCAGAATGTACGATTTATCAACTATATTGCAAGAAATAGATAAGAAATCACAAGAAGTTTGAGAAAAGAGGCACTTTTGAGAAATGAGGGTTCCCAAATTTGGGGAAAACAGAAATTAGGGTTGATAAAATTGGGGATAACAGAATATGTAAGAAGGAAAAGATGCACGACATGAGGAAATGAAGAAACGACGTCGAAATATAGTGATTCAACGGAGAAACAACAGAGAAAAGATGAGAAAAAAAAACACTTTCCTTGAGAACGCCCAAAAACGCACGTCAAGGTCCTTAGGGGCCTTCCAGATGATCGTGATTACCACGCCCTTTGCTCTGATACCATGTGAGAAATCAGATGTGGGAGTCACCTTACTATCGTAGCAAGAGATAGAGAGAGAGGTAAGAGGGAAGAGAGAAAAAAAATGTTGGGCGGCAATAATGTCTTCTCCCCTTTCCATTGATATTTATATGTTGTACGAGTGGTATAATACAGTACAATAGTACAATACAGTACAGTATGCTGTACAATACAGTACAATACAATACACTATGCTGTACAATACAGTACAATACAGTACAGTATGCTGTACAAGTGGTACAATACAGTACAGAAATATATTCATTTACATATATATATTTAACAACACCCTGCTGGGAAGTCACTTCAAACTCTCGAAGGAGCAGTCACCAAAGACAGACGAGGAGCGAGAGAAAATGACTAAGGTCCCATATGCTTCAGTCGTTAGCAGTCTCATGTATGCCATGGTGTGCACCGAATCAGACATTGCTCATGCAGTGGGAGTTGTGAGCCGTTATATGGCAGATCCCGAACCAGAGCATTGGGAAGTTGTGAAGTGGATATTGAGATATCTGAAGGGGACATCAGGTATGACACTTTGTTTCAGTGGGAGAAGTGCAAACTTGCAAGGTTTTGTAGATGCAGACCTTGGTGGAGACGTGGACGGACGGAAGAGCACTTCCGGATATGTGTTTACACTTGGTAACACCGCAATCAGTTGGATGTCAAGACTTCAAAAATGTGTTTCCCTCTCAACCACAAAAGCTAAATATATTGCTATTTCCGAGTCCGGAAAGGAGATGGTGTGGTTGAAGAATTTTTTGAAGGAGATTGGTAAGGAACTATTAGAAGTGTTCTCTTCAATAACAGTCAGAGTGCTTTGTGCCTTGCAAAGAATCCAATATTTCTTTCAAGGACAAAGCACATTCAATTAAGTATCATTACATTCGAGAGAAGATAAATGATGGGACATTGTCATTAGAGAAGATTTTTGGTGCCGAGAATCTAGCAAACATGTTGACAAAGGGTGTGACCACTGAGAAACTGAGGTTGTGCATTACCTCAGTTGGACTCCTTCATTGAGCATGAGGGAGGGCTGCCATTCCAGAGATGCAGAGAAGAGTTTGGAAGACGATAGATGGAGATTTTTTTTTGTATCAGTCTCCAAGTGGGAGATTGATGAGTTGTGGAGCCTGATTCATAGTTTTTGCCCTTTCAGAAGAGGGGTCCGGGGGTTCCCCCAAGCGTGGGTCCCGCTGCGCGGTCAGCGGGCGGGGGTCCAGGGGGGCCGCCCCTGGCGGGGGGTTATAGGGGGGCAACGCCCCCCAGAAGAACTTTTTTCTTGGGCTTATGTTTCAGACCCACTTTCTTATGGATCAAACCCGATTTGGTTGGGGTTAGGGTTGTCACCCTTGCCTTGTATAAATTCTCTCTTTTCTTTCCCTCTTGTAACAGTCGAAAAAGAGCAATAAGATTTCTCTTTGGGCGGCCGTGTTTTTTTACTCTCTTTCGGATTTGAGGAGAGGTTTTTTCACGTAAATCTGTGTATTCTTCTTGTGTTTTGTTTGATCGTTCTTGTTCATTGTTTTCTTTGGTTGTTTCTTGCTCGCAGTTTTCCTAACCGCACCCGCATCCATGTGACATAGCTTGGGAGGCTTACCTAAGCAAATAGGCAAGTTTTGACTTTTGGGTTAAAGTTTTGGTTTTTGGTAACTTTTAAAAACCTTTGTATTTAAACCAATTTTCTTATAACGATTGAGTTACATCAAGGATCTGCATTAAGCCCTTTTTTATTTTCTATTAGTGATGGATGAGCTTACGAGATCAATTCAAGAAAATGTGCCATTGTGTATGTTGTTTGCTGATGATATTGTTTTGATTGATGAGTCTAGAGCTGGGGTTAATGCTAAGTTAGAATTATGGAGACGGACATTGGAAGCAAAAGGTTTTAAGTTGAGTAAGAGTAAGACAAAATATATGGAATGTCGGTTTAGTAAGCAACGAAGTAGTGAGGGAGCGTAGTGAAGCTTGGTGAGCAAGAAATAGCAGTGGATGACTGTTTCAAATATTTGGAATCTATCATTCAAAAGTATGGAGAAATTGATGGAGATGTAAATCATAGGATAAAGGTTGGGTGGATGAAATGAAAAAGTGCAACTGGAGTGTTGTGCGATCGTAAAATGCCATTGCAGTTGAAGGGAAAGTTTTATAGGACGACAATTAGACCCGCTTTACTATATGGTACGGAATGTTGGGCTGCCAAGAGACATCATGTTCAAAAAATGATTGTAGCTGAGATGCGTATGCTTAGATGGATGTGTGGAAATACAATAAAAGATAAGATTCAAAATGAGGAGATACGTAAGAAGGTAGACATTGCATCCATTGAAAATAAGATGAGAGAATCGTTTACGGTGGTTTGAACATATTCAGCGAAGGTCTAATGATGCTCCAGTTAGAAGGATGGAGAAATGAGAAAATATATTAATTAAAAGAGGTCGGGTTAGGCCTAAGGAGACTTGGATGGAGATGATAGGAAAGGATATGAATGCTTTGAACCTCACCGAGGACATGGCATTGGATAAAAATGATTAGAGGAGAAAGATTCATGTGGAAGACCCAGAATGATTTTCTTTTTTGGTTCATATCGCCGACCCCAATTGTTTTGGGATGAAGGCGTAGTTGTTGTTGTTGTAAGTTAATAAGGAGGGTCCACATAGGATGGGACAACCCACCAATGAACCTCTACCATATTGTGCAATTGAGTTAAATTATTTTTTTCATTCTATTTTAATAATTTTGCTAATTAACTTAATTTAGTATTTTGGATTTCAATTCTTTCAAAACTATAATTTAAATGTATATGAACTTCTTCTAAACCACAATTCGTCTATTATAATTATATTCTTTTTTAAAAATTTCGTTTTCTCGTAAATGTATCTCGAAAATAATTTTCACTAGGGTCGACAAGAATCATTGGCGTTTTGGATGTATTTTATTTTATTTTTCTAAGTCTTATTCCAAGACCTAATCTATGTATATTATCTAATACATATTATCATTATCAAATTCTCACAAGTAAAGACATTTGTGAAAATTTACAAAAATTCCTCGAAAAATCACAGGCATTACATGTAATACTTATATCATCCACTTAAACTGGGATATTAGTAATATCAGATTTGTCATAGTGGACAAACAAGGAAGTCACAATGACTACTTTCATACCCAAGAGACCGTACCATATTGCTGAATGTAACAAACCTTACCCGTGATGCTTGAGGCCATTTATAACCTTCTTTAATCTGAGCACAGTGGACTTAGTGTCTCCCACAGGATAGCCAGGTGGGTGTTCTATATACACCTCTTTGTACAAATCACCGAGGATGGCATTTTTAACATCCAATTGGAATAAATCCCATCCATTGGATATAACTAGAGAAAACAATTTGAATAATTCCCATTCGAACAACTGGGCTGAATGTTTCATCAAAATCAAGCCCATGTTCCTAAGTGCAGCCCTTCGCTACTAACCTGGCTTTAAAACGTTCAATGATGCCATCAGATTTTCGTTTAATTTTATACACCCAACGACATTTGACAACATTCTTGCGGGCCGATGAACCATTTCCCATGTATTTCATTCATGAAGGGCTGCTGTCTCCATTCATGGCAGCTGTCCAACTTGGATGTCGGCTAGCTTCAACAAAAGACCATGGCTCTTGAACATCATCAAGTGAAGTAGCATATACCTGAAAATCTAGAGAAAACGCTTTATAGCTGACCCATCTGTGAGGAGGGTGCCTTACTCTGCTGGTCGTGGGAGTAGAGGAGACTTGCGGCTGAACAGGATCGTCATTGGTGGAATGGACAGGTGGCTGAATCTTCGCACCACTATATGACTAATTAGGCTGAAGTGTAGCCCTGCTCAGAGTTACCAGTCGAGGAAGCGGGAGCGGGAAGCGATACGGGAAGCGGGAGCGGGAAGCGAGGCACTTTCAAAAATTTAGGAAGCGGGGAAGCGTGGGACCACTTAGAAGAAAATTCCGAACCGTCTCGGAAACGACCTAGGAAGCGAACCGGAAGCGAGGGGAAGCGAAAAAAATGAAAAAAAAATGGGGAAGCGAGGGGGAAGCGTGGGGGAAACGTGGGGGAAGCGCGCTTCCCATTTATGGGAAGCGCGTTTCCCATAAAAGGGGGACGTACTTCCCATAAAAGGGAAGCGCGCTTCCCAAAAAAGGGGGATGCTTCCCCTCACGCTTCGGAAGCGCGACGTTTCGCGCTTCCCCTTTTGCCTAGGCGCTTCCGGTAACTCTGGCCCTGCTGGTGTCACACAAAACCGGCTCAGAAATCTTGTCATCATAAGAATCATTGGATTGATTCGTTAAGGCATTGTGCAGGGCAACAACCTACTACGCGTGTCAGGTTGCTGTTCATTTATTCTGCTGTACACCTTTTTGAAAAACTGAAAACATGGCTGCGCTGATAACCGTGCATTAACAACAGAAGATGCTGGTCAGGAAGATGATGGCCAAAAGGACTGCAACGATGTGTTGTTAGCAGATGATAGTACAACCCCACATATGTCCTGATGGAACACATGCCGTGAAATAACAACTTTATTTGCAACATAATCAAAACATCTATATCCCATATATTCCTCATCATAGCCAATGAACTGACACAAAGTTACCATGTGAGATAATTTTTTTCTCATCGAACCATCAATGTGAAAAAAACATCGACATTCGTATGCACGTAACCAAGAATAATTGGGATGTGAGCCGTACACCAAAAAACAAGAAGATTCTCCTCAAAGATTGGATAGAGGCATCCTATTTATCAAATAAACCGCTGTATGAAACACCTCCAACCACAAACTGGCCTTGAGATTAGCATTTGCATCATAGTCAAGGCTGTTTCCACAATATGACAGTGTTTACCTTCAGCCATACCATTTTGTTGGTAAGTCCTTGGACAACTCAACTCACGAATCCCATTATCAAGTAAAAATTGTGTGAATTCATTGGACATGTATTCACCACCACCATTACTCCGTAGGGCTAAGATTTTTTGAGAAAATTCGGTTTCAACATATGTTATAAATATACGGAAAACATGAAAAACTTGGTCCTTGGATTTCAGAAAATATATTCAGGTGAAACGAGTAAAGTCATCTACAAAAATCACGTACCACTTGGATTTTGGTAGGGACATAACAAGAGAAGATCCCCAAACATCAGAGTAAATAAGCTAAAAGGAAAAGAAGCTCCTTTATTTGATCTGAAAAAAGGGAGTTCATGACAATTACAAATACGACAACTAACACAAGAAGAAAAATTTCTTCTTTTGACCTCAATTAAACCTTTGTTACGTAAAAGATCAAGAAAACTCGAATTGCAATGACTTAATCTACGGTGCCAAACATTAATTTGTTGGTGAACTCCTGGACTTGATAATGATGCAAACAACGAATTGCTGACTAACAATGAAAGAGGCTTTAGAGCTTCATTCAGGACATATAGATTTTTCGCATTTTCTCCCCTCAGCGAACGTATGATTCATGTGAATTCCCTTAACAAAAACATAGGACGTTGAAAAGAAGACACATAAATTAGTATCACGACAAAGTTGAGAAACAAAAATAAGATTTTTCTGAATATTGAGCACAAACAAGGTATTAAACAAAGAAAGAGACCTTTTACTTGTGGGAACAACAATTGTGCCTATGTGAGTGATATGGTGGTGTTTTCCATCTCCCGTAATCACTGTCATTACCATGATAAGGTTTAGCATGAGAGAGTGTACCTAAATCTCCTGTAACATGGTGTGCTGCCCCCTGAATCCAAGAACCAGCCTTGAGAAGAGGTGCTCGAAGAGTGTCCTGACATAGAGTGCATATTGACAACCCACGAATTCTCAACAAGATTATGATTTTCTTGGAAATTGAGCTGCCCGAAACCAGCAGTAAGGGCCTCCAAATTGTGTGAACCAACAATTGAAGAAGGATATGAATTAGTGGGAGCTTGCATAAAATTTGCTGGACTAGCACCAACTGCAAGGGCCCAAAAACGAGCAAAAATTGACACTAGAGGTGGCTGATAGGTAGGAACATAATGTAATGAAATAGTGGTCTTCCACAAATGCACGAACAACTCATAAATATGTGTCTATTTGAGTCACCACAAGCATGACCCTTGAAGGGGTATAAATGGAAGAACAATTGAGAATAAATAATATTTTATTCATACGCTAAAATGCTTAAGAAGCATTGCTTTACAAAGGAGTGGTTCACCCCTATATATACAAAATGTAGAGAGAGGAGAGGAAGAACCCTTTCTAAGAGTCGTTGGACCTAGTCCAACGGCTACAAATAGAGCCATTGGACTAGGTCCAATGACTCTTAGGAAGAGCTCCTTAAGAGCTCTTCCTCTATTTGTAGCCGTTGGACTAGGTCCAATGGCTATAGACATGGTCAAGATCCAACGAGATCTTGACCATCTAATTCAAAATGAACTAGGAAAAAATAAAAAGAAAGAAAATAAAAAAACAAAGAATAAAAAAGAAATGAAAATAAAAATATATAATATATATTATATATGTATTTACATGTTACATTTTAACACTCCCCCTCAAACTTACGGTATAATGAGTGAAAGTTTGTCTAAGAGAAAGTGAAATCTGGGAGCAACGAGAGGCTTTGTGAAGAAGTCTGCTAATTGATATTCGGATGTAACATATGGCAAATCAATGGTTCCATGTAAGTATTCTTCTCTGACATAGTAACAGTCCATCTCAATGTGTTTGGTGCGCTCATGGAATGTCTGATTGCTTGCAATGTAAATGACACTTTTGTTGTCACATCATATTTTTGAAGCTTGCATCACTTCAGCTCTCATATCTGATAGCAATCGTTTGAGCCAAACAACTTCCGTGGTGGTGGTTGCCATGGCTCTGTATTCAGCTTCAGTGAAGGAAAGAGAGAAAGAAATACCTTCTGTTGCTTCTTGCACCTGCACGAAATCAATGATTCACCAACGAACACACAAAAACCAGTGGTTGAGTGCCGATTATTGGAATCATCTCCCCAGTCAACATCAATATATGCAATTAAATTTAAAGACGATGAAGCATACCAGAAGAGTCCTCGTGAAAGAGAAGACTTTAAGTATCTAATAATTTGCAAAATTACT